>NW_023416712.1:0-122392 GCF_012460135.2 Molothrus ater | reverse complement strand
CAGGAGCTCCCTGCCTCGCCACAATGCTCTGTGTGCGAAGAAGCCGCTTCTTCGCCTCCGGGAGAATCGGCGAGCGGCAGCTTCCCAAAGGCGAAGATGCAAGCTGCAGCACACAGGCACAGTGTGGGCAGCCTTCAGACTTAGAGAAAACAGTACTTTACCACTCTCCTGCCTTTTCCATGGTTATTCCTATGGAAAAGAACGAGTTTTGTAAACTACCTTTCATTCTTGCCAAACGCTTTGCAGACCCCCGTGCAAGCTTTAGAACAAGATTTTGGATGTTTTCTTTCCTGGCAGAGTTTCTCCTTGCAAGATATGGTGGAAAAGCTTTTTGCTGAGTGTAGAGCGGCAAGACACGCAGAAGACGCAGATACGCAGCTCTCCGAAGCTAAGTGCCGGTCCCGGGCTTCTTTCGGCACAAACCGCTCTCAGGAGCTCCCTGCGCTCGCCACAATGCTCTGTGTGCGAAGAAGCCGCTTCTTCGCCTCCGGGAGAATCGGCGAGCGGCAGCTTCCCAAAGGCGAAGATGCAAGCTGCAGCACACAGGCACAGTGTGGGCAGCCTTCAGACTTAGAGAAAACAGTACTTTACCACTCTCCTGCCTTTTCCATGGTTATTCTATTGGAAAAGAACGAGTTTTGGACAACTACCTTTCATTCTTGCCAAACGCTTTGCAGACCCCCGTGCAAGCTTTAGAACAAGATTTTGGATGTTTTCTTTCCTGGCAGAGTTTCTCCTTGCAAGATATGGTGGAAAAGCTTTTTGCTGAGTGTAGAGCGGCAAGACACGCAGAAGACGCAGATACGCAGCTCTCCGAAGCTAAGTGCCGGTCCCGGGCTTCTTTCGGCACAAACCGCTCTCAGGAGCTCCCTGCGCTCGCCACAATGCTCTGTGTGCGAAGAAGCCGCTTCTTCGCCTCCGGGAGAATCGGCGAGCGGCAGCTTCCCAAAGGCGAAGATGCAAGCTGCAGCACACAGGCACAGTGTGGGCACCTTCAGACTTAGAGAAAACAGTACTTTACCACTCTCCTGCCTTTTCCATGGTTATTCTATTGGAAAAGAACGAGTTTTGGACAACTACCTTTCATTCTTGCCAAACGCTTTGCAGACCCCCGTGCAAGCTTTAGAACAAGATTTTGGATGTTTTCTTTCCTGGCAGAGTTTCTCCTTGCAAGATATGGTGGAAAAGCTTTTTGCTGAGTGTAGAGCGGCAAGACACGCAGAAGACGCAGATACGCAGCTCTCCGAAGCTAAGTGCCGGTCCCGGGCTTCTTTCGGCACAAACCGCTCTCAGGAGCTCCCTGCGCTCGCCACAATGCTCTGTGTGCGAAGAAGCCGCTTCTTCGCCTCCGGGAGAATCGGCGAGCGGCAGCTTCCCAAAGGCGAAGATGCAAGCTGCAGCACACAGGCACAGTGTGGGCAGCCTTCAGACTTAGAGAAAACAGTACTTTACCACTCTCCTGCCTTTTCCATGGTTATTCTATTGGAAAAGAACGAGTTTTGGACAACTACCTTTCATTCTTGCCAAACGCTTTGCAGACCCCCGTGCAAGCTTTAGAACAAGATTTTGGATGTTTTCTTTCCTGGCAGAGTTTCTCCTTGCAAGATATGGTGGAAAAGCTTTTTGCTGAGTGTAGAGCGGCAAGACACGCAGAAGACGCAGATACGCAGCTCTCCGAAGCTAAGTGCCGGTCCCGGGCTTCTTTCGGCACAAACCGCTCTCAGGAGCTCCCTGCGCTCGCCACAATGCTCTGTGTGCGAAGAAGCCGCTTCTTCGCCTCCGGGAGAATCGGCGAGCGGCAGCTTCCCAAAGGCGAAGATGCAAGCTGCAGCACACAGGCACAGTGTGGGCAGCCTTCAGACTTAGAGAAAACAGTACTTTACCACTCTCCTGCCTTTTCCATGGTTATTCTATTGGAAAAGAACGAGTTTTGGACAACTACCTTTCATTCTTGCCAAACGCTTTGCAGACCCCCGTGCAAGCTTTAGAACAAGATTTTGGGATGTTTTCTTTCCTGGCAGAGTTTCTCCTTGCAAGATATGGTGGAAAAGCTTTTTGCTGAGTGTAGAGCGGCAAGACACGCAGAAGACGCAGATACGCAGCTCTCCGAAGCTAAGTGCCGGTCCCGGGCTTCTTTCGGCACAAACCGCTCTCAGGAGCTCCCTGCGCTCGCCACAATGCTCTGTGTGCGAAGAAGCCGCTTCTTCGCCTCCGGGAGAATCGGCGAGCGGCAGCTTCCCAAAGGCGAAGATGCAAGCTGCAGCACACAGGCACAGTGTGGGCAGCCTTCAGACTTAGAGAAAACAGTACTTTACCACTCTCCTGCCTTTTCCATGGTTATTCTATTGGAAAAGAACGAGTTTTGGACAACTACCTTTCATTCTGCCAAACGCTTTGCAGACCCCCGTGCAAGCTTTAGAACAAGATTTTGGATGTTTTCTTTCCTGGCAGAGTTTCTCCCTGCAAGATATGGTGGAAAAGCTTTTTGCTGAGTGTAGAGCGGCAAGACACGCAGAAGACGCAGATACGCAGCTCTC
Source organism: Molothrus ater (assembly GCF_012460135.2). NCBI lineage: Eukaryota > Metazoa > Chordata > Aves > Passeriformes > Icteridae > Molothrus > Molothrus ater. The sequence continues at coordinate 119,855 of NW_023416712.1, read as the reverse complement.
CGAAGCTAAGTGCCGGTCCCGGGCTTCTTTCGGCACAAACCGCTCTCAGGAGCTCCCTGCGCTCGCCACAATGCTCTGTGTGCGAAGAAGCCGCTTCTTCTTCGCCTCCGGGAGAATCGGCGAGCGGCAGCTTCCCAAAGGCGAAGATGCAAGCTGCAGCACACAGGCACAGTGTGGGCAGCCTTCAGACTTAGAGAAAACAGTACTTTACCACTCTCCTGCCTTTTCCATGGTTATTCTATTGAAAAGAACGAGTTTTGGACAACTACCTTTCATTCTTGCCAAACGCTTTGCAGACCCCGTGCAAGCTTTAGAACAAGATTTTGGATGTTTTCTTTCCTGGCAGAGTTTCTCCTTGCAAGATATGGTGGAAAAGCTTTTTGCTGAGTGTAGAGCGGCAAGACACGCAGAAGACGCAGATACGCAGCTCTCCGAAGCTAAGTGCCGGTCCCGGGCTTCTTTCGGCACAAACCGCTCTCAGGAGCTCCCTGCGCTCGCCACAATGCTCTGTGTGCGAAGAAGCCGCTTCTTCGCCTCCGGGAGAATCGGCGAGCGGCAGCTTCCCAAAGGCGAAGATGCAAGCTGCAGCACACAGGCACAGTGTGGGCAGCCTTCAGACTTAGAGAAAACAGTACTTTACCACTCTCCTGCCTTTTCCATGGTTATTCTATTGGAAAAGAACGAGTTTTGGACAACTACCTTTCATTCTTGCCAAACGCTTTGCAGACCCCCGTGCAAGCTTTAGAACAAGATTTTGGATGTTTTCTTTCCTGGCAGAGTTTCTCCTTGCAAGATATGGTGGAAAAGCTTTTTGCTGAGTGTAGAGCGGCAAGACACGCAGAAGACGCAGATACGCAGCTCTCCGAAGCTAAGTGCCGGTCCCGGGCTTCTTTCGGCACAAACCGCTCTCAGGAGCTCCCTGCGCTCGCCACAATGCTCTGTGTGCGAAGAAGCCGCTTCTTCGCCTCCGGGAGAATCGGCGAGCGGCAGCTTCCCAAAGGCGAAGATGCAAGCTGCAGCACACAGGCACAGTGTGGGCAGCCTTCAGACTTAGAGAAAACAGTACTTTACCACTCTCCTGCCTTTTCCATGGTTATTCTATTGGAAAAGAACGAGTTTTGGACAACTACCTTTCATTCTTGCCAAACGCTTTGCAGACCCCCGTGCAAGCTTTAGAACAAGATTTTGGATGTTTTCTTTCCTGGCAGAGTTTCTCCTTGCAAGATATGGTGGAAAAGCTTTTTGCTGAGTGTAGAGCGGCAAGACACGCAGAAGACGCAGATACGCAGCTCTCCGAAGCTAAGTGCCGGTCCCGGGCTTCTTTCGGCACAAACCGCTCTCAGGAGCTCCCTGCGCTCGCCACAATGCTCTGTGTGCGAAGAAGCCGCTTCTTCGCCTCCGGGAGAATCGGCGAGCGGCAGCTTCCCAAAGGCGAAGATGCAAGCTGCAGCACACAGGCACAGTGTGGGCAGCCTTCAGACTTAGAGAAAACAGTACTTTACCACTCTCCTGCCTTTTCCATGGTTATTCTATTGGAAAAGAACGAGTTTTGGACAACTACCTTTCATTCTTGCCAAACGCTTTGCAGACCCCCGTGCAAGCTTTAGAACAAGATTTTGGATGTTTTCTTTCCTGGCAGAGTTTCTCCTTGCAAGATATGGTGGAAAAGCTTTTTGCTGAGTGTAGAGCGGCAAGACACGCAGAAGACGCAGATACGCAGCTCTCCGAAGCTAAGTGCCGGTCCCGGGCTTCTTTCGGCACAAACCGCTCTCAGGAGCTCCCTGCGCTCGCCACAATGCTCTGTGTGCGAAGAAGCCGCTTCTTCGCCTCCGGGAGAATCGGCGAGCGGCAGCTTCCCAAAGGCGAAGATGCAAGCTGCAGCACACAGGCACAGTGTGGGCAGCCTTCAGACTTAGAGAAAACAGTACTTTACCACTCTCCTGCCTTTTCCATGGTTATTCTATTGGAAAAGAACGAGTTTTGGACAACTACCTTTCATTCTTGCCAAACGCTTTGCAGACCCCCGTGCAAGCTTTAGAACAAGATTTTGGATGTTTTCTTTCCTGGCAGAGTTTCTCCTTGCAAGATATGGTGGAAAAGCTTTTGCTGAGTGTAGAGCGGCAAGACACGCAGAAGACGCAGATACGCAGCTCTCCGAAGCTAAGTGCCGGTCCCGGGCTTCTTTCGGCACAAACCGCTCTCAGGAGCTCCCTGCGCTCGCCACAATGCTCTGTGTGCGAAGAAGCCGCTTCTTCGCCTCCGGGAGAATCGGCGAGCGGCAGCTTCCCAAAGGCGAAGATGCAAGCTGCAGCACACAGGCACAGTGTGGGCAGCCTTCAGACTTAGAGAAAACAGTACTTTACCACTCTCCTGCCTTTTCCATGGTTATTCTATTGGAAAAGAACGAGTTTTGGACAACTACCTTTCATTCTTGCCAAACGCTTTGCAGACCCCCGTGCAAGCTTTAGAACAAGATTTTGGATGTTTTCTTTCCTGGCAGAGTTTCTCCTTGCAAGATATGGTGGAAAAGCTTTTTGCTGAGTGTAGAGCGGCAAGACACGCAGAAGACGCAGATACGCAGCTCTCCGAAGCTAAGTGCCGGTCCCGGGCTTCTTTCGGCACAAACCGCTCTCAGGAGCTCCCTGCGCTCGCCACAATGCTCTGTGTGCGAAGAAGCCGCTTCTTCGCCTCCGGAGAATCGGCGAGCGGCAGCTTCCCAAAGGCGAAGATGCAAGCTGCAGCACACAGGCACAGTGTGGGCAGCCTTCAGACTTAGAGAAAACAGTACTTTACCACTCTCCTGCCTTTTCCATGGTTATTCTATTGGAAAAGAACGAGTTTTGGACAACTACCTTTCATTCTTGCCAAACGCTTTGCAGACCCCCGTGCAAGCTTTAGAACAAGATTTTGGATGTTTTCTTTCCTGGCAGAGTTTCTCCTTGCAAGATATGGTGGAAAAGCTTTTTGCTGAGTGTAGAGCGGCAAGACACGCAGAAGACGCAGATACGCAGCTCTCCGAAGCTAAGTGCCGGTCCCGGGCTTCTTTCGGCACAAACCGCTCTCAGGAGCTCCCTGCGCTCGCCACAATGCTCTGTGTGCGAAGAAGCCGCTTCTTCGCCTCCGGGAGAATCGGCGAGCGGCAGCTTCCCAAAGGCGAAGATGCAAGCTGCAGCACACAGGCACAGTGTGGGCAGCCTTCAGACTTAGAGAAAACAGTACTTTACCACTCTCCTGCCTTTTCCATGGTTATTCTATTGGAAAAGAACGAGTTTTGGACAACTACCTTTCATTCTTGCCAAACGCTTTGCAGACCCCCGTGCAAGCTTTAGAACAAGATTTTGGATGTTTTCTTTCCTGGCAGAGTTTCTCCTTGCAAGATATGGTGGAAAAGCTTTTTGCTGAGTGTAGAGCGGCAAGACACGCAGAAGACGCAGATACGCAGCTCTCCGAAGCTAAGTGCCGGTCCCGGGCTTCTTTCGGCACAAACCGCTCTCAGGAGCTCCCTGCGCTCGCCACAATGCTCTGTGTGCGAAGAAGCCGCTTCTTCGCCTCCGGGAGAATCGGCGAGCGGCAGCTTCCCAAAGGCGAAGATGCAAGCTGCAGCACACAGGCACAGTGTGGGCAGCCTTCAGACTTAGAGAAAACAGTACTTTACCACTCTCCTGCCTTTTCCATGGTTATTCTATTGGAAAAGAACGAGTTTTGGACAACTACCTTTCATTCTTGCCAAACGCTTTGCAGACCCCCGTGCAAGCTTTAGAACAAGATTTTGGATGTTTTCTTTCCTGGCAGAGTTTCTCCTTGCAAGATATGGTGGAAAAGCTTTTTGCTGAGTGTAGAGCGGCAAGACACGCAGAAGACGCAGATACGCAGCTCTCCGAAGCTAAGTGCCGGTCCCGGGCTTCTTTCGGCACAAACCGCTCTCAGGAGCTCCCTGCGCTCGCCACAATGCTCTGTGTGCGAAGAAGCCGCTTCTTCGCCTCCGGGAGAATCGGCGAGCGGCAGCTTCCCAAAGGCGAAGATGCAAGCTGCAGCACACAGGCACAGTGTGGGCAGCCTTCAGACTTAGAGAAAACAGTACTTTACCACTCTCCTGCCTTTTCCATGGTTATTCTATTGGAAAAGAACGAGTTTTGGACAACTACCTTTCATTCTTGCCAAACGCTTTGCAGACCCCCGTGCAAGCTTTAGAACAAGATTTTGGATGTTTTCTTTCCTGGCAGAGTTTCTCCTTGCAAGATATGGTGGAAAAGCTTTTTGCTGAGTGTAGAGCGGCAAGACACGCAGAAGACGCAGATACGCAGCTCTCCGAAGCTAAGTGCCGGTCCCGGGCTTCTTTCGGCACAAACCGCTCTCAGGAGCTCCCTGCGCTCGCCACAATGCTCTGTGTGCGAAGAAGCCGCTTCTTCGCCTCCGGGAGAATCGGCGAGCGGCAGCTTCCCAAAGGCGAAGATGCAAGCTGCAGCACACAGGCACAGTGTGGGCAGCCTTCAGACTTAGAGAAAACAGTACTTTACCACTCTCCTGCCTTTTCCATGGTTATTCTATTGGAAAAGAACGAGTTTTGGACAACTACCTTTCATTCTTGCCAAACGCTTTGCAGACCCCCGTGCAAGCTTTAGAACAAGATTTTGGATGTTTTCTTTCCTGGCAGAGTTTCTCCTTGCAAGATATGGTGGAAAAGCTTTTTGCTGAGTGTAGAGCGGCAAGACACGCAGAAGACGCAGATACGCAGCTCTCCGAAGCTAAGTGCCGGTCCCGGGCTTCTTTCGGCACAAACCGCTCTCAGGAGCTCCCTGCGCTCGCCACAATGCTCTGTGTGCGAAGAAGCCGCTTCTTCGCCTCCGGGAGAATCGGCGAGCGGCAGCTTCCCAAAGGCGAAGATGCAAGCTGCAGCACACAGGCACAGTGTGGGCAGCCTTCAGACTTAGAGAAAACAGTACTTTACCACTCTCCTGCCTTTTCCATGGTTATTCTATTGGAAAAGAACGAGTTTTGGACAACTACCTTTCATTCTTGCCAAACGCTTTGCAGACCCCCGTGCAAGCTTTAGAACAAGATTTTGGATGTTTTCTTTCCTGGCAGAGTTTCTCCTTGCAAGATATGGTGGAAAAGCTTTTTGCTGAGTGTAGAGCGGCAAGACACGCAGAAGACGCAGATACGCAGCTCTCCGAAGCTAAGTGCCGGTCCCGGGCTTCTTTCGGCACAAACCGCTCTCAGGAGCTCCCTGCGCTCGCCACAATGCTCTGTGTGCGAAGAAGCCGCTTCTTCGCCTCCGGGAGAATCGGCGAGCGGCAGCTTCCCAAAGGCGAAGATGCAAGCTGCAGCACACAGGCACAGTGTGGGCAGCCTTCAGACTTAGAGAAAACAGTACTTTACCACTCTCCTGCCTTTTCCATGGTTATTCTATTGGAAAAGAACGAGTTTTGGACAACTACCTTTCATTCTTGCCAAACGCTTTGCAGACCCCCGTGCAAGCTTTAGAACAAGATTTTGGATGTTTTCTTTCCTGGCAGAGTTTCTCCTTGCAAGATATGGTGGAAAAGCTTTTTGCTGAGTGTAGAGCGGCAAGACACGCAGAAGACGCAGATACGCAGCTCTCCGAAGCTAAGTGCCGGTCCCGGGCTTCTTTCGGCACAAACCGCTCTCAGGAGCTCCCTGCGCTCGCCACAATGCTCTGTGTGCGAAGAAGCCGCTTCTTCGCCTCCGGGAGAATCGGCGAGCGGCAGCTTCCCAAAGGCGAAGATGCAAGCTGCAGCACACAGGCACAGTGTGGGCAGCCTTCAGACTTAGAGAAAACAGTACTTTACCACTCTCCTGCCTTTTCCATGGTTATTCTATTGGAAAAGAACGAGTTTTGGACAACTACCTTTCATTCTTGCCAAACGCTTTGCAGACCCCCGTGCAAGCTTTAGAACAAGATTTTGGATGTTTTCTTTCCTGGCAGAGTTTCTCCTTGCAAGATATGGTGGAAAAGCTTTTTGCTGAGTGTAGAGCGGCAAGACACGCAGAAGACGCAGATACGCAGCTCTCCGAAGCTAAGTGCCGGTCCCGGGCTTCTTTCGGCACAAACCGCTCTCAGGAGCTCCCTGCGCTCGCCACAATGCTCTGTGTGCGAAGAAGCCGCTTCTTCGCCTCCGGGAGAATCGGCGAGCGGCAGCTTCCCAAAGGCGAAGATGCAAGCTGCAGCACACAGGCACAGTGTGGGCAGCCTTCAGACTTAGAGAAAACAGTACTTTACCACTCTCCTGCCTTTTCCATGGTTATTCTATTGGAAAAGAACGAGTTTTGGACAACTACCTTTCATTCTTGCCAAACGCTTTGCAGACCCCCGTGCAAGCTTTAGAACAAGATTTTGGATGTTTTCTTTCCTGGCAGAGTTTCTCCTTGCAAGATATGGTGGAAAAGCTTTTTGCTGAGTGTAGAGCGGCAAGACACGCAGAAGACGCAGATACGCAGCTCTCCGAAGCTAAGTGCCGGTCCCGGGCTTCTTTCGGCACAAACCGCTCTCAGGAGCTCCCTGCGCTCGCCACAATGCTCTGTGTGCGAAGAAGCCGCTTCTTCGCCTCCGGGAGAATCGGCGAGCGGCAGCTTCCCAAAGGCGAAGATGCAAGCTGCAGCACACAGGCACAGTGTGGGCAGCCTTCAGACTTAGAGAAAACAGTACTTTACCACTCTCCTGCCTTTTCCATGGTTATTCTATTGGAAAAGAACGAGTTTTGGACAACTACCTTTCATTCTTGCCAAACGCTTTGCAGACCCCCGTGCAAGCTTTAGAACAAGATTTTGGATGTTTTCTTTCCTGGCAGAGTTTCTCCTTGCAAGATATGGTGGAAAAGCTTTTTGCTGAGTGTAGAGCGGCAAGACACGCAGAAGACGCAGATACGCAGCTCTCCGAAGCTAAGTGCCGGTCCCGGGCTTCTTTCGGCACAAACCGCTCTCAGGAGCTCCCTGCGCTCGCCACAATGCTCTGTGTGCGAAGAAGCCGCTTCTTCGCCTCCGGGAGAATCGGCGAGCGGCAGCTTCCCAAAGGCGAAGATGCAAGCTGCAGCACACAGGCACAGTGTGGGCAGCCTTCAGACTTAGAGAAAACAGTACTTTACCACTCTCCTGCCTTTTCCATGGTTATTCTATTGGAAAAGAACGAGTTTTGGACAACTACCTTTCATTCTTGCCAAACGCTTTGCAGACCCCCGTGCAAGCTTTAGAACAAGATTTTGGATGTTTTCTTTCCTGGCAGAGTTTCTCCTTGCAAGATATGGTGGAAAAGCTTTTTGCTGAGTGTAGAGCGGCAAGACACGCAGAAGACGCAGATACGCAGCTCTCCGAAGCTAAGTGCCGGTCCCGGGCTTCTTTCGGCACAAACCGCTCTCAGGAGCTCCCTGCGCTCGCCACAATGCTCTGTGTGCGAAGAAGCCGCTTCTTCGCCTCCGGGAGAATCGGCGAGCGGCAGCTTCCCAAAGGCGAAGATGCAAGCTGCAGCACACAGGCACAGTGTGGGCAGCCTTCAGACTTAGAGAAAACAGTACTTTACCACTCTCCTGCCTTTTCCATGGTTATTCTATTGGAAAAGAACGAGTTTTGGACAACTACCTTTCATTCTTGCCAAACGCTTTGCAGACCCCCGTGCAAGCTTTAGAACAAGATTTTGGATGTTTTCTTTCCTGGCAGAGTTTCTCCTTGCAAGATATGGTGGAAAAGCTTTTTGCTGAGTGTAGAGCGGCAAGACACGCAGAAGACGCAGATACGCAGCTCTCCGAAGCTAAGTGCCGGTCCCGGGCTTCTTTCGGCACAAACCGCTCTCAGGAGCTCCCTGCGCTCGCCACAATGCTCTGTGTGCGAAGAAGCCGCTTCTTCGCCTCCGGGAGAATCGGCGAGCGGCAGCTTCCCAAAGGCGAAGATGCAAGCTGCAGCACACAGGCACAGTGTGGGCAGCCTTCAGACTTAGAGAAAACAGTACTTTACCACTCTCCTGCCTTTTCCATGGTTATTCTATTGGAAAAGAACGAGTTTTGGACAACTACCTTTCATTCTTGCCAAACGCTTTGCAGACCCCCGTGCAAGCTTTAGAACAAGATTTTGGATGTTTTCTTTCCTGGCAGAGTTTCTCCTTGCAAGATATGGTGGAAAAGCTTTTTGCTGAGTGTAGAGCGGCAAGACACGCAGAAGACGCAGATACGCAGCTCTCCGAAGCTAAGTGCCGGTCCCGGGCTTCTTTCGGCACAAACCGCTCTCAGGAGCTCCCTGCGCTCGCCACAATGCTCTGTGTGCGAAGAAGCCGCTTCTTCGCCTCCGGGAGAATCGGCGAGCGGCAGCTTCCCAAAGGCGAAGATGCAAGCTGCAGCACGCAGGCACAGTGTGGGCAGCCTTCAGACTTAGAGAAAACAGTACTTTACCACTCTCCTGCCTTTTCCATGGTTATTCTATTGGAAAAGAACGAGTTTTGGACAACTACCTTTCATTCTTGCCAAACGCTTTGCAGACCCCCGTGCAAGCTTTAGAACAAGATTTTGGATGTTTTCTTTCCTGGCAGAGTTTCTCCTTGCAAGATATGGTGGAAAAGCTTTTTGCTGAGTGTAGAGCGGCAAGACACGCAGAAGACGCAGATACGCAGCTCTCCGAAGCTAAGTGCCGGTCCCGGGCTTCTTTCGGCACAAACCGCTCTCAGGAGCTCCCTGCGCTCGCCACAATGCTCTGTGTGCGAAGAAGCCGCTTCTTCGCCTCCGGGAGAATCGGCGAGCGGCAGCTTCCCAAAGGCGAAGATGCAAGCTGCAGCACACAGGCACAGTGTGGGCAGCCTTCAGACTTAGAGAAAACAGTACTTTACCACTCTCCTGCCTTTTCCATGGTTATTCTATTGGAAAAGAACGAGTTTTGGACAACTACCTTTCATTCTTGCCAAACGCTTTGCAGACCCCCGTGCAAGCTTTAGAACAAGATTTTGGATGTTTTCTTTCCTGGCAGAGTTTCTCCTTGCAAGATATGGTGGAAAAGCTTTTTGCTGAGTGTAGAGCGGCAAGACACGCAGAAGACGCAGATACGCAGCTCTCCGAAGCTAAGTGCCGGTCCCGGGCTTCTTTCGGCACAAACCGCTCTCAGGAGCTCCCTGCGCTCGCCACAATGCTCTGTGTGCGAAGAAGCCGCTTCTTCGCCTCCGGGAGAATCGGCGAGCGGCAGCTTCCCAAAGGCGAAGATGCAAGCTGCAGCACACAGGCACAGTGTGGGCAGCCTTCAGACTTAGAGAAAACAGTACTTTACCACTCTCCTGCCTTTTCCATGGTTATTCTATTGGAAAAGAACGAGTTTTGGACAACTACCTTTCATTCTTGCCAAACGCTTTGCAGACCCCCGTGCAAGCTTTAGAACAAGATTTTGGATGTTTTCTTTCCTGGCAGAGTTTCTCCTTGCAAGATATGGTGGAAAAGCTTTTTGCTGAGTGTAGAGCGGCAAGACACGCAGAAGACGCAGATACGCAGCTCTCCGAAGCTAAGTGCCGGTCCCGGGCTTCTTTCGGCACAAACCGCTCTCAGGAGCTCCCTGCGCTCGCCACAATGCTCTGTGTGCGAAGAAGCCGCTTCTTCGCCTCCGGGAGAATCGGCGAGCGGCAGCTTCCCAAAGGCGAAGATTCAAGCTGCAGCACACAGGCACAGTGTGGGCAGCCTTCAGACTTAGAGAAAACAGTACTTTACCACTCTCCTGCCTTTTCCATGGTTATTCTATTGGAAAAGAACGAGTTTTGGACAACTACCTTTCATTCTTGCCAAACGCTTTGCAGACCCCCGTGCAAGCTTTAGAACAAGATTTTGGATGTTTTCTTTCCTGGCAGAGTTTCTCCTTGCAAGATATGGTGGAAAAGCTTTTTGCTGAGTGTAGAGCGGCAAGACACGCAGAAGACGCAGATACGCAGCTCTCCGAAGCTAAGTGCCGGTCCCGGGCTTCTTTCGGCACAAACCGCTCTCAGGAGCTCCCTGCGCTCGCCACAATGCTCTGTGTGCGAAGAAGCCGCTTCTTCGCCTCCGGGAGAATCGGCGAGCGGCAGCTTCCCAAAGGCGAAGATGCAAGCTGCAGCACACAGGCACAGTGTGGGCAGCCTTCAGACTTAGAGAAAACAGTACTTTACCACTCTCCTGCCTTTTCCATGGTTATTCTATTGGAAAAGAACGAGTTTTGGACAACTACCTTTCATTCTTGCCAAACGCTTTGCAGACCCCCGTGCAAGCTTTAGAACAAGATTTTGGATGTTTTCTTTCCTGGCAGAGTTTCTCCTTGCAAGATATGGTGGAAAAGCTTTTTGCTGAGTGTAGAGCGGCAAGACACGCAGAAGACGCAGATACGCAGCTCTCCGAAGCTAAGTGCCGGTCCCGGGCTTCTTTCGGCACAAACCGCTCTCAGGAGCTCCCTGCGCTCGCCACAATGCTCTGTGTGCGAAGAAGCCGCTTCTTCGCCTCCGGGAGAATCGGCGAGCGGCAGCTTCCCAAAGGCGAAGATTCAAGCTGCAGCACACAGGCACAGTGTGGGCAGCCTTCAGACTTAGAGAAAACAGTACTTTACCACTCTCCTGCCTTTTCCATGGTTATTCTATTGGAAAAGAACGAGTTTTGGACAACTACCTTTCATTCTTGCCAAACTCTTTGCAGACCCCCGTGCAAGCTTTAGAACAAGATTTTGGATGTTTTCTTTCCTGGCAGAGTTTCTCCTTGCAAGATATGGTGGAAAAGCTTTTTGCTGAGTGTAGAGCGGCAAGACACGCAGAAGACGCAGATACGCAGCTCTCCGAAGCTAAGTGCCGGTCCCGGGCTTCTTTCGGCACAAACCGCTCTCAGGAGCTCCCTGCGCTCGCCACAATGCTCTGTGTGCGAAGAAGCCGCTTCTTCGCCTCCGGGAGAATCGGCGAGCGGCAGCTTCCCAAAGGCGAAGATGCAAGCTGCAGCACACAGGCACAGTGTGGGCAGCCTTCAGACTTAGAGAAAACAGTACTTTACCACTCTCCTGCCTTTTCCATGGTTATTCTATTGGAAAAGAACGAGTTTTGGACAACTACCTTTCATTCTTGCCAAACGCTTTGCAGACCCCCGTGCAAGCTTTAGAACAAGATTTTGGATGTTTTCTTTCCTGGCAGAGTTTCTCCTTGCAAGATATGGTGGAAAAGCTTTTTGCTGAGTGTAGAGCGGCAAGACACGCAGAAGACGCAGAAACGCAGCTCTCCGAAGCTAAGTGCCGGTCCCGGGCTTCTTTCGGCACAAACCGCTCTCAGGAGCTCCCTGCGCTCGCCACAATGCTCTGTGTGCGAAGAAGCCGCTTCTTCGCCTGCGGGAGAATCGGCGAGCGGCAGCTTCCCAAAGGCGAAGATGCAAGCTGCAGCACACAGGCACAGTGTGGGCAGCATTCAGACTTAGAGAAAACAGTACTTTACCACTCTCCTGCCTTTTCCATGGTTATTCTATTGGAAAAGAACGAGTTTTGGACAACTACCTTTCATTCTTGCCAAACGCTTTGCAGACCCCCGTGCAAGCTTTAGAACAAGATTTTGGATGTTTTCTTTCCTGGCAGAGTTTCTCCTTGCAAGATATGGTGGAAAAGCTTTTTGCTGAGTGTAGAGCGGAAAGACACGCAGAAGACGCAGATACGCAGCTCTCCGAAGCTAAGTGCCGGTCCCGGGCTTCTTTCGGCACAAACCGCTCTCAGGAGCTCCCTGCGCTCGCCACAATGCTCTGTGTGCGAAGAAGCCGCTTCTTCGCCTCCGGGAGAATCGGCGAGCGGCAGCTTCCCAAAGGCGAAGATGCAAGCTGCAGCACACAGGCACAGTGTGGGCAGCATTCAGACTTAGAGAAAACAGTACTTTACCACTCTCCTGCCTTTTCCATGGTTATTCTATTGGAAAAGAATGAGTTTTGGACAACTACCTTTCATTCTTGCCAAACTCTTTGCAGACCCCCGTGCAAGCTTTAGAACAAGATTTTGGATGTTTTCTTTCCTGGCAGAGTTTCTCCTTGCAAGATATGGTGGAAAAGCTTTTTGCTGAGTGTAGAGCGGCAAGACACGCAGAAGACGCAGATACGCAGCTCTCCGAAGCTAAGTGCCGGTCCCGGGCTTCTTTCGGCACAAACCGCTCTCAGGAGCTCCCTGCGCTCGCCACAATGCTCTGTGTGCGAAGAAGCCGCTTCTTCGCCTCCGGGAGAATCGGCGAGCGGCAGCTTCCCAAAAGCCGCCCTACTGCTGTCACCACCATTTTGGCTCTGTGAATGGGCAGCTAATTGGCAGCCCAGGAAGAAATGTGAGCTATTGCCTTACTCCTGTGGCTTTTATTTTGCTTTCAGGAGGTTGAAAACAGTTACACAGATCAGTTCTGTTGGTGGTTTCTTTTTGATCTGTTGCTCTTGAAATCCAGTCTGTCCTATCCATCATGTTAAAATAGCAAGGGTAGCAACCAAAATAAATATTTTCCTGTCTTCTCTTTCAGATAAAATTGAAGATGAATTAGAAATGACGACAGTGTGCCATAGACCCGAGGGACTGGAACAGCTTGAAGCACAAACCAATTTCACTAAAAGAGAACTTCAAGTTCTTTACAGAGGATTTAAAAATGTAAGAACAGTACTGCAATGAACAGAGTCTAATATGTATGTCCTCACCAGCCTCAACTGCTCAGCTTGATTTTGTATTATTCCCCTGCTAAGCATTAGTAGTTTTGTACAAGATCTCCCTTACCACAGAAAATGAGCACAATCTGCCTCTCCATCTAATATTTATGACACTGCAATCTGCCTAAAACTGGGTTTGGATGAATATTCAGCACATAATGGTCTCATTAAACTTGTTCCCCAAATGTCAGCAAGCACAGTTCAATTTCCTCAGCTGTACTTCCGCCAGTACTTGAAGATAACCTGAAAATGTTTTCATGGCTACTTATTTAAACCTTGTTTTCATCTCCTCATGTTCAAATATAAGTGGTACTGTTCGCTTGTGATTACGTGCCCAGGATGGACATTTCATCCCTTCTCTAGCTGCAGAAATCTTGCTCTTGTAGAAGAGCACTTTAGGACTTTAAGGTCCTGCATAAGTAGGGAATAAGGCTGGAGTGGCAGGAGCTAAAGAGAAACCAAAAGCTGAATGTGTGTTAAGACTGAGGAGACCAGAGAGAGGCTGCAGATATCTGGGCAAGCAGGCAGTAGTGCCAGCTGGTGTGACTGGGTGTGCAGAGAAACTCCATGCCCAGTCTTGTGAGCCACAGTTCCAGCCAGGCTCCCTGGGAGCCCAGAGTCTGCAGCTCCCAAGCCTCAGCCTGGCTCTGCTGCTGCCTCTCAGGGGCTCCTCACAATCAGGAGAAATGGATGGGGAATGTTGAGGCTGCATGGAGCAGATGCTTTATGGACCTTGAAGAATGAGTATTCATTACATGTTTGCCTGAGGGTCAGGATTTAGTCACCCAGGTGGTTTGTGCCAGCCGATATTTTAATGATGATTAATAGGTCAGAATCAAACTGTCTCAATAAACACAGAATGGTTTTTATATTCTCTTGCAGGACAGCTCCAGCATTTAGAAACCATTACAGCAAAATGCTGTAGTTTCTCAGTCAAGTCTATTGGGTAAAAACTTGTCAAAAGAAAGCTGGGCTACCTTAAATACAGGCAGTTCTGAGGAACCTGTGGGACTTTGAGAAGGGCCTTTATTTTTGACAGATTTTTGAAATTTGATCAAATCATGTTTCCAGTGTATATTTGACTTTTCCAAGGAGTCTGGTGGTTTCTCTGGTTTATTTCTCTGCTCACCTAAATGGGCCAAAGCACAGCTCAGCTTTCTGTATTTTTGTTAGTGTGTGTGGCATATTTCTGCAGCTTTGCTGCACACAGGAGGTCATTTCATGTGTGAAGTTGCCTAACTAAACACTGGTGTCTCTTTATGCTTTTGCCAGCCAGCAGGAAATCACACGGCTTTTGAGACAGAACTTGGCAGGTTAACACCTTGATATGACATGACTGCTTACAGAGTGAGGTTAAACCCAGTTTTGCTAAGATCTCTACCATGCCTTCTGTATCACTGTTGGGTGGGAATCCTGTGTGGGAGAGCTCTGCTCTGTACTGGGGGGATTTGCGACTGCAGATGCAAACCCGTGAGACAGACCTGGAGCACTCTCAGCACACAGGACATTTACCCCTTGCCTTTTCTAATTCTGCTAGCACTTTGCACTACAGAGGCATTACCTCCCAGGGCAATAGTGGCAGACAAGGGCATTTAACTTGTGACCTAAACCTAGGATATCACTGAAGGTCTTGGTATTAATTGCCAGTGATGGCAAGGTCTTGGTTTATATCTGGATATTAGGACAAAGCAGGCTGGTTTTATCCAGCTAATCTGCGTACAATATACACAAAGTTTCGTATGTAAGGTTTAAATTGACATGAAAGTACAGCTTTAACACTGGTAGCCTGCAAATCCTGGTTTCAATGGGGTGGGTAATTATGCTCAAGAGGCAAACTGGCTCATCTGTTACCGTATTTGCTATTGTACCAAACAGTCTGGTCCTTGGGATGATGTTACAGTGCCATCTGGAGATTCAAAATCCCTGTGGGAATACAGTAATTTTCCTCCCTGGCTTATACTCACTGCTTGTTCTCAGTGATTATTGCACAGGTCCTGTTTAATCACAAGGCAATACCTGGATAATCACAGAGCAATTTGCAGGAACTTGTGTAGGGGACAGAGGTCCTGGCTGCAGAGGATTTAGTGCACAGGAGCAGGGATGATGTTCCACCAAAGGCAGCTCAGCACAGCCTGGGCTGGCTTCCGGACTAGTGCTTGTCTGACCAGGGTCCTAATTCTCAGTACCTTTAAACCTGTTCTTTCTGTGTCTCTGAATTCTGCCTCCTGCCCGCCCCCCCCCCCCCCAGATTATCTCAGTCTCTACCCAGGGTGTCACTAGTCTGGTCTGGTGGTTTTGCCTCACAGTGATAGAGGATGCCAATAAATTCATCTCCAGAGAAGCTGAGCATGCTAACCAGGCCTGTATCATTGCTGCCTGGCCAAATGTTCCCTCTCTTTGCCTTCAGCTTGCTTTTCCAGTTGTGAGAGGGTGCCACCCTCCAGCATCTCTTGGTTGCAGGACCAACAGTTCACAATTATCTAGCAGTTGCCTCTGCCCGCAGGATTCTGCATTATGTGAATGGTCTCCTTTGCACCTCTCTGTTAGCTGTGGTAAGACTGAAGCCAGACTAACATGAGGTGTTTGGTCCCATCTCTTTGGCTGAGATTCTAAAAAAGCAAAGTTACAGGCAAACCCATCAGAGCCTTTGGTGGGTCTTGCCTTAGTACAACTTAACAAAAGAAAATGTGATACCTTCTGTCTACAAAAGCACCAGAATTGTTTGAGCTAAACGGGAATATTGGCACAGGAACAGAATGGCCGTGAATAGGCATAGGCTGGAATTAGAAGAGAGTTTCTGCCCCCCAGAGGAGTAAAGTTTGGTGGCCAGTCATGGACTTGCAGGGAGGAGAGCAAGGAAGTATTTTTATTATTAAAACTGATACATTGATGTCTAATGAAGTGACCAACTATACAGAGATTTGAGCTTGGTAATTCAGGATCTTCCACTTAGGCCATGTTTCATGACTTGCATTCTTTGGAATCAAGTACATCGATTTAAAAGAACTGGAGGTTTTGTGAGTTTTTTTGCTCAGTGGGGGGGTTTGTGCTCTTAGGGGAAATGCTTGTTAGCTGCAAGGGATAATTTCTTAATACTGAATCAGGAAACAGACAACCCAAATGACTGAGGAGCTGCTGGAGACATCCTTACCTTGCTTTACTGTGTGTATTTTAGCAAATCTGTAACGTAGGGTAGTATGAGATGTAACTGTAAAAAAAGCAGGATTACGGAGGTTAAAGTGAGCAGTACAAGCAAGGGAGAAATGTACTCATACTTTAATAATCCCCAAAACATCTTCAAAGTGGGAGAACATAGAGCAACAAACTACATGGAATGTGTGAGTGCTTAGAGATGCAAATCTGGATTGTGCCTTTGTCTGTGGTCAACTAACTTACTGCCTCTAATTTAGCAAAATGTGGCCCTGGGTACTCATCCTCATGTTCTGGCCAGCTGAACTCAGGAGGGTCTGAAAGGCAGGGCATGCTTTGCTCCCCTGTGGTCCCTGCATCTCTACTTTGCACATCTCTGAAAGCAATCCGTGAAGTTTATTTCTAATTCCAGCAGAGGAAAAATGCAACTGTTTTATTTATGTTTTATTTTCCTTTTGGTTTTGTGGGTTGGTGTGTTTGGTTTATACATGGATTCAGCTCCTTTGTGGTATAGTGATTTAAAAGAAGAGGGTAAGTTCAGATGCACAGTTTGTGCTGCCAGAGCTTGATAGTCAGCCCTGGGAAAATGAGGGATTTGTTCTGTGCTTGATGACAATACAAAAAAAAATGTTCGCTGTTTGGCATTTTTAAAAAAATATTAGTTTAAGGAAATGAGAAGGGTTAACCTAAAGCCCTGCTATCAAAGAAAAGCCTTATGAATACTACAGTGGAGGACTGTGTTCTTCTTACTGACAAGGATTTTTTCTTGAATGAGTGAATCTTTATTAACTTCAGTGGAATTTTAATTGACACTAAGCTCACCTGCTCTGTGTCACAAGAGAGATTTCTTTCAAGTCAGCAGAATTAAGTAGTACTGTAGCACTAATGAAGCCTCTGGAGCATTATTTGGCTCTTATAAAACAAAAATTGTGATCAATTAACTGCAAATAAATTGGTAGCAGCATATGTGTCTGAAAGCAATCCAGTTATAGAGAGCTAAATGGGCTGATCAATGTCAGCACTGCCTCTCCCCAGCACTCCTAGAGCTGTGATGCAAACTTTCATTTGGCTTCCAGATGGAGCATCAGAAGCAATAAGGATCACGTAGAAATTCAGAAAATTAAGCAGGCCCAATGGCCCAACTGCCAGGGTAGCCCTTGCCCCTGTGAGAGAGCACAGGCAGCAGCAGCAGCAGCAGCCACGTGTGCATCTCTAGTAATAAACAGAAGGAAGGGACCTCAGGGACTCTGCACTTGTGGGAAACATAGAGAAAAGAATGATCAGTCCCTCAACTACAAACCGTCTTTCAGCAGGTGAAGTTGTGGTTCTTAGAGAATGCAACAGTTGTCTTATCATGAGGAGAGAAGGAAATAAATCTTGGTGTAGCACTGTGCTGGAAAGGATGGGCCAATTGTGCCAGGCTTGATTTTAAAAAGAATGGCAGTTTAGTGAAGTACTCTGCAAGGGCCCTGTGCAATCTTGCAGTAACAGCAGTTCAGTGGCCAAGGAGAACACTGCTACCCAAGAATGGCTGTGGATATGGTTCTGAGCCTGATCAATGATTAAAAGATATCATTAATAAATATCAGATGATTTATTTAATGTATGTTAGCTTACAAGCTTCAGAAAACATGTATGTTTAGGAAATATTTGGGAGAATCTCTTATGGTAGCTGTTAGCTTCTATTTAATTATCTTCCTTTGATGATTTCTGCTTTACACATGAAAAAGTAACCACTTTTCTTGTGATAAGGAAACCAGGCAACAGATGTTTTATGAGGAGCTTTGGAACAGTTTGAGAATAGTCATCTAACCAGAAATCTTGCAGCCTACAAAATCACAAGTGGCACATAGAAAAGTTGTCTGATTGACTGTTTGCTGTCTCTGTCTAAACAGCAGTTCAGGACTCTCAGGCAAGATAGTAGGAGTCAAGTTCCAAGAATGGAAAGCTGGTGGTTCCTTGAGCAAACAGTTATTTATATTTTGTGAAGTTCCTGGCTGAACCGCCTGTGTTGAAGTGAGGCAGGGATCATAGCCTGACACAGAGAGGGATGCATGGAGTGAGTATAGTGCCAGGAACAGAGGAACTTTTTTGATCCCAAGTGTGCCCTCCAGCTCAGTATAAGCATCAAGCCTGGCCATACGTGCCAGTTCTATGAGTGAGTTTTATGAGAGATTTAGCCTGCTCAAAGAATCCATCTCCAGCACCTCCTACCAGCAGGGACAGTGCTCTTGCTCCCTCCTCCCTCCCTGATGAGAGCTTGGGGAATTAAATGGCTGAGTGGGATCAGTGCTGCAGCAGGACACAGACCCCAGGGTCTCTATTGATCAGTGGCTCAGAGTGTGGGAGAAAGCTGACTTTTCTGTGTAATTCAGTGCTCTTTGAAAAAGATGGAATGATGTGGTTATTTTATTGGTTTGCTCTGGTTTGATTTTCAAAATTGGTTGATAGGCAAATTTGAGGAATAATGCCATCAACTGGGAAGTATTTTCTCTAACTGAAAACATCACACGGTTAGGTAGCAGTGCCCAAGGCTCTGTAATGTATGTTAGAGCAGCACTGAGCTGGTGGGGGTGTATTTATTATTGAGGTTTGTTTGTAAGGACTTACTAGTGTGCTATGGATTGTTAGCCTGGCTACAGTCTGCTGCTGAGGATTAAAAAACAGGAATGAAACTGCTGAAAACACAGTTAGAAATGTTAATAATGGTAAGCCAGCTTTGGAGATGCTTAGGATGAAACTGCAATCTGAATTACTGTCATGGTTTGACACTGGCACAATGCCAGTGCCCCCATGAAGATACCTTCTCCATTCTTCTACTATCTCTCACTCGCCCAGACCTCTCTCACACTGGCCCATTTCCTTCCTCATCTTCCACTCTATCTTCTAGGAAAGGTCAATGTTCTGTAAAGTTCTCATTCTCTGAGAAGGGGTTAAAAGCTCCTACAAGTGGCTGGCTGAACCCCCCCCTCTTCTCCGTCCCAGCCGTGCTGCCGGCGCAGGCCCATGTTTATCAAGCTTCAAGGTTACAGTCCCAGGCAGCGGCTCTCTCTCTCTCTCTCTCTCTCTGTGTCTCTCAGGGGGGGCTGCCCGATGGCTCCCGGTGTCTCTCTCTCTCTCTTCCACCCTTCCACCCCGGGGCTCAGGCCTACCTCTCCCGGCCACATGGCTTTCCCCTCCCCCTGCCCAGCCAGCAGCTGCACCGGGGGAGAGACCCGAACTCTTTCCCACCGGAAACCCAAGAGGACCCTCCCAGGGGAGAGCTCTGCTTTTAACCCCGTGTTCTCAGAGGCGTGTCCAAGTCCCAATGGCCAGGTTAAATGCCAAAAAGCTGCAAGCTTTAAAGATCAGCCCCTGCAGCAGCCCAGATCCAGGTGCCCCAGTTGCCAAGGCTGTGGTGGCCTTCAGAGCGTGCAGGTGGATTTTGCAAGCCTGTGGCCTGCTGCGGGCTCTGGGCCCGGGAGTGCCTGTGGCTCCAGCAGGAAGGGTGGCTGAAGGTTTGCTGCCTGCTTTGGTGGCGTGGCTGCAGGGGCCAGTGCTGTGAGAGCCCCCTGTGTGAGAGCTGGAGACAGCTGAGCTCTTGGGGACACCGCTGTGCCCCAGGCCAGGAAGAGCAGCAGTGCCCAGTGCCAGGAGTGGTGTCAGTGGGAGCCCCTGTGCACAGGGACTCCCAGCACCAGGGTGGCCGTGCCAGGACCCCCAGGGACCTGCAGCCCCGGGAAGCCGGAACAAGTGGAACCCACAAGTGTGCAAAGGCTGTTTGTGCGCAAAGGAATGGCAAGGGAAGTCAGGTTTTAAAAGAAACAGTATTTATTTGCCGAAGATCGCAAATCTAGGATTTATAGAACAGGTTTCTTTGTAACAATCTTCTTTGCAACAACAACAGCAACAATGTACAGAACATATTTACATGGGATCCAATGGAATACCAATCTTCAAAACGTATTTACAGAGAACTTCGAATGAACTGAACGTATTTACAAGAAACTTCCAAACTTTCCAACACGCTTACAAAGGCATGGCATGTGTGCCATCATCTGCATCAGTCCTGGAAGAAAGGAAGCAGCAGAGCTGGACTCAGCTGCCAGCACTGGGCCCAGCAGGGCTGGGAGCTGGGCCGCAGGGGCGGGGACGGGGCTGGCAGGGCTGGCGTGGCCCCAGGCAAGCGCAGGGCAGGCCGGGGCTGGTGCTTGTGCCACCACAATGCAGGCCCCCTGCGGGCACCGTGTCCCTGAGCGGGGCCATCCAGCCCAGCCCCAGCCTGGAGTCAGGGGAGCCCCAGTGTCTGTGGGCAGGGCGTGGGAAGCATCTGCCTGTCTTACT
This sequence comes from Molothrus ater, assembly GCF_012460135.2. Taxonomy (NCBI): domain Eukaryota; kingdom Metazoa; phylum Chordata; class Aves; order Passeriformes; family Icteridae; genus Molothrus; species Molothrus ater. The sequence continues at coordinate 99,741 of NW_023416712.1, read as the reverse complement.
TGTGGGGCTCCATCTTCAGCCAAGGACCATGGGCTCCTCCTCATCCTTCTCGTCAACTTCCATCTCTTCGATGTTGTCCTCCTCCTCAACCTCCATCTCTTCGATGTCATCCTCCTCCTCTACTTCCATCTCCTCGATGTCATCCTCCTCCTCTACTTCCATCTCCTCGATGTCATCCTCCTCCTCTACTTCCATCTCCTCGATGTCATCCTCCTCCTCTACTTCCATCTCCTCGATGTTCTCCTCTTCCTCTACTTCCATGTCTTCAACAGGGGAGGAGATGGAAGGAGAGGAGGAGTCCACCTCCATCATCTCTTCCTCATCCAGGCCCAGGTCCACTTTCATGTCCTCCACAGTGTCTCTGGCAGTCTGCAAGGGGCAGCACAATCTCCCAGTGGGTTTCCTGTCCCACACCATCCATTCCCACATGGCTGCAGCCTGCCCAAGCTGCGTGCCCCCTGCCTGGAATGGCACTGTACCTCCAGTGGCACATCAGCACTCATCCTGCTGGGATTGGCGCTCCAGAGCATGCGGCAGGAAAAGCCCAGGCAGCAGCAGCAGCTCAGCGCTGAGGGGCAGAGCACACAGCGAGCAGCAACTGACCCTTGGCAGCCGGTGGAGTGTCTGCTCTGCTCGTTTCCAGGTCCTGGACGTTCCACCTGGAGCCCTCTGGGAGCTGTGATGTCACAGAAAGTTCAGGGTCGCTGCGCAGTGGGAGATGGGGATGGCAGAATGATCAAATCCTTGCATGGTTTGGCTTGGAAGGGACCCGCAAGATGATCTGGTTGCAAGCCGAGCAACCTCCCAGCACACCAGGTTGCTGCGGCCCCTGTCTCTCCTGGCCTCGGATGTTCCTGGGGATGGGGCATCCACTGCCCCTCTGCCGTGGTCCCTGTGTCAGGGACCAGCATGCTGAGAGTAAAGAACTTCTTGCCATCATCAAATTTCTTCCAACTCTTGCAGTTTGATCCCATTCCCCCTTGTGCTGTCACTAGAGTTCCTGACAAAGAATCCTCTCCCACTCCCCTGTAGCTCCTTCCCAAACTGCAAAGGTGCTCTGAGGTCTTCAGTGACTTTGTGTACTGTCATGGTTTGACACTGGCACAATGCCAGTGCCCCCATGAAGATACCTTCTCCCTGGTAGCTGCTGTGAGATGTGACCAGGAATAAGCAAAGCAGGCTCCTACTTAGGGAAAAAGAACCAGAACTTTATTAACTACTCTACAACTACAGATAAAAAGGAACACACACACACAGGGAAAATGAAAACTTCACAAGTGCATTTCTTCCTCTCCCCACCAAATTGTGTTTTGTCAAAGTTTAATAAACCTTTGAAATTTTAAAAGTGAGCATCATTTCTCACAGGTTTAGGCACAAAAGGTCCTGTAGTGAAGGTGAAGCTGCCAGACCTGTCCTAGGGCCAGAGGGGCAGGAGTGCCCTGTGCCCACACCTCAGGGCTGCTCCTGCTGCCCCAGGGCAGGAATGAGGGCTTGAGGGCTCCCAGGTGCCAGGGCAGGACTGGCAGCTCACAGAGACTGCTTTTGTGTGTCTGCATGTACAGTGCTCTAGCTCTCCATTGTCCTATTATTCTGGGACTAGGCCAAAACTTAATTAAATTTTATGTAGATGAATAAAAGGAGTATTGACATTGCAAGATGAAATCTGAAGCATTCTGAAAAGGAAATTTTTCTTCTTTATTCTTCACATGCACCATTTAAAATATTTCTTGCTAAGTATTTCTTTCTCCCTAAAATAAATAGGACTGTGCACCTGCACCTGGTCAGGCTTCCCTAGGTTGATCCTAGACCAGAAGTTCCCATCACGGGTTGTGGGTCTTGGTTGCCTTTTCTCTTTGGTGGTCCCCATGCAGATGTGAGAGCCCAGAGCAAAAGAGAAAGAGCCAAAGGGCTATTCTGTGCAGTGTTCAGCTCTGAGATGAGCTTACCCATGATGGCACATTCATCTCAACCTGTTCCTTGTGCCTCTTGGTCTTTGGCAGATTTCCTTCTTGTAGTGGTTTTGGTTCACCAGTTTAAGATTTCCCCAATTTTAAAATTTCCCAGTCAATGCATTAAGGAGTGTGGTGGGCTTCAGTGTTGGCCAATCACCAAGGCACTCGCTTTCTGCTGTGAGACAGGATTAGGAGAAAGGCAAAGCAGGCTTAAAACTTTACGAGGGTAAAAAGAAAATTTTATTAATAGTGACTAAAAGAAAAAAAGTAGTGAGAATCAAAACAAACCCTTCAGAACACTTCTCCTCTCCCCACACAACATTTTCTTTTCCACTGACAATGTTAAGAAACCAAACCTAAAATTTCCAGTCAGTTTACCACCTCTAAAATAGTCTTTCTTCAGTTCACTTAAGGAAAGAAGTACTTCTTGTTAAGGTTATGGAGACTTCTCCACAAGAGAAAAAAACCAGTTCTCTCATGGCTCTCAATTTTGTCAGGACTAGCAGCTGCCTGGGGAACTCTGCCATCATGAAATCCTTCTCATTTCCACAAGCCTTCCCACAGCTTGTTGATGGGCCATGTTGACTTATGGGGTATTGTTTTAAAGATGAGCTGTTCAAAGACAAAAGTTCTCTTTATCTATCTCTAAAATAATCTTCATCCCTGGGAGCAGAAATCTTCTCCTGAGGGCATGTGAGAAGGCACCCTTCTCTCTTTCTCGGTTCAAACTGCTTATCGGATCACAGCTACTTCAACATCAGCTTACTTTAACATGGAGGCCTTTGCTCGGTATCAGTTTGAACACTTTCATCTCCCCATAGTTTCATGCGTTATAGGGGGGAAAAAAAAAGTCTTTTCTCCATAGCTTACAAGAGGATTTCAGCCCGAAGATCAAGACATCTTCTCCTCCCTCCCATCTGAGACTTAACTTCTTCCTCACTAACCCCACAAACATGTTTTCATGTTGTTCCTTTACATGCTTGCATCTTGTTCTTTTCTCTGACTCATGTGAGGACTGAAGCACTGAAAGGGTTAACATCACGCCTGGGGCATACCTGACGCCGGTAACTCGTGGTGGGAGTGCGGCTGGGCTGTGTCAGGATCGATCTCATGGTTGATCTTTGGTTTTCTCCGCGTTCACTTCCAGGGCCACAGGGCCACAATGCATGGGCTGCAGGATGCAGGGCTGCCTCTGGTCTCAGCCGCGCTGGGGGAAGGGCATCTGACGCCAAGATCTTCAGCCCTGCTCCGGCCAGGGCTCCGCAGCCCCCCCCGCCATTCCTGCCCGGCAGCTGCTGTGGCCCAGCCTGGCCAGAACGGGGCCGATGGGGGGCGGCGGACGGCCTGGGGAGGGGGAAGGGGCACAGCCCGCGGCAGGACCGCCCAGCCCGGCCTGGCCAAGACGTGGGCCGGGGCTGGGGCCTTTTTGCCGACCAGAAAAGAGAGTTCCAGGCTTTTTTTGTCTTTAACATGCGTCTTTCACAGAGGCATGTCCAGCTTCTCAGTGGTTCAACAGACTGTCAGTTACACAAAAAAACTTTGCATCGCTTCCCTGAATTTCCTCCCATTCCAAGCCATGACAGTCCTATGGATTGCATTAGACCTGCTACATGACTTCCTTAAAACAGAATGAAACAATGAGAATTATGAAATCTAATATAGTCAAATGTTTTTGTGGCTTCTTTAAAATCAACTGACTTGTAAGAGCGATCAGCGCACGTGTGCAACATCTGCTGTAATGACTCTTTTCCAAACCTTGCTCATATTGCCAGCCATTTCCCAGTACTCATGGGCACTCCGTCTCCTCGTTCTGGTTTAACATCTGTGCTGCTAAATGAAAGTAATCACAGTCAGCATGAAAATCTAATAAGCTGCGTTCTGGCATTGGTCATGTTCCTAATTGTGTATTTGTTTTCTGCCCACAGAAGTCCTCAAACATTGTAAGCCAGAACACTTCCAGTGTTTATTAGTCTCAAATCACTCTCTGTTGGTGGTATTTCGAAAACAGACCAGATCTCTGAATTTGACAGCGCTTTTAGGAGACTGATCAAAGCCGGAGCCCAGCCTGGGAAGATCTAAACCTCACGGCCTTCCTTTCCTAGTTTGAGAATTACTGAGTTTTGGAAGCAGAAAGATCCTTAGACAGAATAGTAGAATCTAAATCTTCTAATCCAGAGAATGGTAAAGTTTTAAATAACTAAATATTTTGGCTTCACAGCAACTCACCAAGTGTGTAGTTGGTTGCATTTACATCCTAGTAAAGTGTCTTACAGTGGTTGTCCCTATTGGCCTTCCAGGAGAAGCAGATTAAGGACAGAGAAAAATGGAAGGAAGTTTTGTGCTTGTCCCAAATAACCTTCTGCCACAGGAACAATGTTGTAAGGTTCCCAGCACCACTAACGGGGCCAAGTTTAGGAAATTGTTAAGCTACTGTCTGTTTCCTGAAACTCTTCTGTCTTGTCTGCTGGGCTTTCGGCTCCCTGCCTGTTTGCTTTGCTGCCTGGCTGGAGCAGCTAGCTGGTGATTCGGCTCTTGCACAGGAGTTCAGGGAGGTCTCAGTTTCACCCCTGCTCTGATGCTGCCAGTGAAACACCTCAGACCATGTGCCCCTCATTCGCTTTCTCTCTCCCCCTCCAGTGGGATGGAGAAGAGAACTGGAGACAGAAAGGTAAAGATAATGGGTTGAGATAAGAACAGTTCACTAGAAATAGCAATGAAATAAGAAAACAAACAGTAACAACAACAATGCTGTTATCAGAGTGTACAGGACAGGTGAACGATTCACGCCCCTCTGACCACTCACTCCCTTCCTGAGGGAATAACCCCAGGGGTGAAGGATGGGGAAGCAGTTGGCTGAAACATCACCACAAGCTAGGTATGGCCCTTGGGAAAGAGAAAAGGAATTCCTTGTAAGAAACTGTTGGAAATCTTGAAACAACTTGCTGCTCTTACACTAGAATTTTACTAATGCCAAAGAATATAGTGCATTGGATAATGTTTTCTATTTTTTTTTAATTGCCATCAGGAGCTGACATTTATTTGGATGAAAAGTTTCAGCAAGCAAATGCTCTCACCCTGGGCAGCAGTGTGTTTGTGTATGTATCAGTACCTGAGTTATTCTGCATTCAAAACAATCTGTGGGAGGAGAATCTGACTACAGGTACCAAAAGCAGTTTTATCTGAGTCAGGAAGAAGTACGTAGTCTGTACTTAAAGGAACATCGGCAGTAGTGGGGTTCAGGCACTGTCCTTTTATCTTAATGTCCTGAAGCCTACCTTCTGGTTCTGCCTCTTGGCAACCAAAAACTGGGACATAAATGTTTTTATGAAGACATCCAGGCACTGTTGCTTGCCTGAGATCAGGATCCATTGAAATGCCCGAAGTGAGGGTGCTGTCCATACAAGCACATCTCCAGAGCAGTCTCTGCCCGGCAGGCGGCCCTGAGCTGTCCCCAGCCCATCGGGCATGCACCATGTGTCAGCCAGAGAGCTTGTTCACAGCACCACACACATTTAAGGACATTTTCTCTTACTGAAACATCTGAATCTGTATTGGAATGATACTTTTTTTGCAGTTTCTTCCGTGCAAATAGAGCTTAATCGGTACTTGTGTTCTGCTTAATTATGCTTCACATTTTGGAGCAATCTGTTCAACTTGAACAGTTCTGTGAAGTGGGAAAAGTGATCTTCTGGGAAGTAGTAGCTCATTTGGCTGGGATATGCAGAGTGCTCATTTATGGTGGTGTTTCTGTCCTCAATTCAGACTGGACCAAACCAATTTGTTCTTTTTCTAGTCTTTACACAGGTGAATTGCCATAATGCAGTGGTCCACCTGTTCTAAGAGGAAAATTGCTTCCACATTCACACTGCCACTGTTGCTTTATATTTCTGTGGCAAGTTCTGTTTCATACACTGCTGTTTCTGAAAGGGAGTTGTCTTGGTTTGGAAAGACAGGTGTCTGCTAAGGAAGGCAGAAGCCTCCCCTGAAACGGAAAATGTAAACCCCCTCCCTCTGAATTTCTATAAATTTTAAATTAAGGGGCTCTCAGGCAAAAGTATGGGAGCAGGAAATAACAGTTCTTTATTAGGAAAGAAAATAAAAAAGATAAAATAAACAATGCAGTAATCCAAAACAACACTGACAGAACACAACCTGACATCCTGTTGGACAGGGTGCTGGTAGCGGTCCAATTGGAATTGTGGCTGCAGTCCTGGTATGGTTCTCTTGGAGCAAGGATCCTGTAGAAAGGTGTAGTCTTCCTCTGAAGATCTAGTGGAAGAGGCAGCTGTTCCTCTGGGAAATTCAGTAGAGAAAAGCCATGCTGGTGTTCCAGAATCTCCAGATTATATCTGGGTAGCAATGCTTGGCTCCTCCCTCTGACAGGAGCATCTCCCAGTGGGATGCTGTAGTTCTTATCAGCCATGCAGTGACATTCAATGGCCCATTATCACATTATCAGCGGATGTTCCCCCCCCCCCCCCCGCCCAGGAAGGATTGGGCGTGGAAGAGATAAAGGAAACTGCCCATTTAACAGAAGACAACTGCCATACAGATGGCAAATAGAATACATCTTGCCTTGCAATCTGGGACAGGAATGTATGCTAACACACACACAAATTTCCTTAATAAATGTGAGCAAACCCACATGTTTACAGCTTGGGAAAATAAATATTTCTGTTTTAAAAATCCTAACTGAAGCTTCATTTAAAAAACAACAACAACAAATTCCAAACAAACTGATCATAAATTGACATTTAAGGTCAAAGTAGTAAAAACAGCTAATTGTTTTTTAAAGTTTATTAGCATGAAATTGGTGTTGTGCAGAATTCCAGTTTAGGTTATGAGCATGGATGTATTACAGCTCTGCTCATTTGCTGAATAATTCCCCAGTGAAGAAGTAAAATTTTATGTAACTGGGTAACTTGAGAGAGAGAAAGCGGCAAAGAGCTGCTGTGCTGTCAGTAGACTTTGACAAACTGACCACAAACATGGTGCAAGGGGGAGATGGCTTCAGGATCTATCAGAGTCATGTGAACATTTGCAAGGAATAAAATTTGAAAGAGTGCTCTGGCTGTCCCCACCTGGGGACAGGTTGCTCCTACAGGATGCTCCTGCATCTCCCCAGATATGCGCTTGGTGTCCCCCCGCTCAGGGTGCCTTGGGAAGGGCACAGGCCAGGCCCTCAGTGGAAAGGGAATGCACACACACTTAGAGGCACAAGTTCTCTGTCTCCAGGTGAAAAGTCCCAATACAAACTAAAATCTCAGGGGAGGCTACAGTTTTGTGTTCCACTGCAATTGTGCCCTTAAACACTGTACATGATTGAGAGTACAAGTACACTTACAAGCAGTTTATGTGGTTTAATTTGTGTTTGTGCCAAACTGATACCTGTTCACCTTCTCTGTGCCAAACTCTGTACCTGTTCACCTTTTTCTGAATGTTTTTCTATGTTCTCTTGTCAAGTCTGCAGCCAGTGCCAAGTGTGTGTAATCCTGCCTGCTCAAAAAAGGTGCCTCTAAGGAGGGGGAAAACCCTTAGGTTTTACATTGTAGTTAAAACATGCATGAATGTAAATACACAGGTCTATTTTCCCCATGATAACTCAGGGATAAAAGGTACTTGAATTAGGCACTGAACTAATTAATATTTTTGATTGCTTGATTTCACTCTATTATATATATTCATTGATAATTGTTCTTCCAAAACCCATTTCCTAACTCAAACCTAGAGCAAACCAGTCTAAATGGAAGTTGATGCAGTCATAAATCAAGGACTTGAAGTGTCTGATTTGCTTTTTAGTGACAAAAAAAAAACATTGACAACAATAATTCACAGAGATAATAAGTTCATTTGTAATGCATTTTCTGGGCTCATCAGAGGTTTTTTTGATAAATTACCTATTCCATAAAAGGAAAAAAAATAGTTTTACTTACCTAATTCATAATTCAGAAGTCTCTTACAACTATTTAATGAAGTGTGCTCTGAAGAGTTTCTGATAGTTCTTCTAAAAAGGCATCAATGTTTGATGCATCATGGGTTTTTTTTTTTCCCTTGCTGCTTTGGTATCATAATCCTGCCTTGGTTCCAGCTCAACCTGCATTTCCCACCTGGGGAAACCAGTTTAAGGCCAGTGGCTCCTGCCTGCATATCCTTTGTGTGTACTGCAAGGACATGTTGCAGTCTCCTCCTCTGGGAATGGTCACAACAAAACCAGTTCTACTGACAGGTGAACTTCATACAGTGTCTGCAAAACGTCTGAATTCAAATTTGACATTGTATATTTCATGTTGAAGCCATGGTACCTGATCTTAGCTGTGTGCCAAAAAAACATTTGGGAGGTACCTCAAAATTCTGGTGCCCCCCTTTTTGGAGAATAATATTGATTTTGCATCCCTGTATACAGCTGTGAAACTAATTAAAGGAGAGGCAGAGGACAGTATTTATACCTTGTGAACAGATCATTGTAAGGATTGGGCAAGAAATCTAAAAAAGTCTATTTTTTACTAATTATATTTGTTATTATTGGCTGTTTTTATCTTAGAATTTTATACACTGTTGGGTTTTCAGGTATCTTCTCTTAGCAAGTGGTGGTGTTGCAGGTTCACACAGGCAGAAACAGCCTGCTAAGCTTGGCTGTTTGTGAAAATAATTTGATGTTGCTGGTTTAGTGGTGAAAATCACAGAATATTCTGGCTTGGAAGAGACCCGCAAGGGCCATCAAATCTAACTCAAAATAGACCTGAAGGAGTCAAAAAGTCTTATCAGAAAAAAGGGACTGGATAAGGAGACAACACTCTCTTTTTGGTTTATTGCCTGGAGAGAGTCCCTTTTGGAAACTGATCTCTCCAGCCAGGCAATATAATGTTAATAATTATTTTAAATAATAATAATGGGTGATCAACTTTATTTGTGTTTACTATTTGATACATCAGTAGGTACCTCTGTTCCATTTTTTAACTGCTGTTTGCCATGAGCAGATTTTCCTTACCCCTTTTTCAGGATCACAGCTGAGTGTGAGCTGGCGCTCCTGTCCCTGTGCGGCTGCGGGGGTGTGCGGGATGTGCCAGGCGGGCGTCGCCTCAAGGCTGGACAGTGCCCGGGGCGAGCACATGGCACAGCCCAGGAATGAGCTGCCAGACAGCGGGGCCAGGCATTGGGAGGCTCAGGGTCCCAGGGACACCCCAAAGCTCTCGCCCAGCTCCTGCCCCAATGAGCACTTCAACACTCAGGCCTTGAATTATTTTTCCTCGTGAAATTTCCAAATATTTGCAATTGATCTCCCCACGGGGAAGACCTCTTTTCTGCACGACCTGCCCAAGAGCACATTCTGTCTGGAGATGAATTTCAAGTATAATGCGGGTAAACTAGAGTTAATTTTTTTCTTCAGGTCCTTGCTCCTAAAATATAGCTTTTTCTTTTTAATAAAAGTAAGATGCAGTCTAATAATTCTTGCACATAATTTAATCCCCTTCAGCTGTATTTGTAAAATTACCCATTTTATCTAACGCCTGTCAGTTTTACAATTAACACTGGGCACATTAACTGCACTTTATGCCTTGACTGTTTTCCTTAACAAAAAGTGAATTTATTATAAGCAACTTGTTTTCAAAGTCCTCCCATGAACCATGGAGACTGGTGTTCTGCATTTTCACCTTGCAGCCTTCAGATGTAGGGGACAGTGTCATTTACATCTTTATTAAAGTCATCGTTTACACCCTTTAAACTGTTTTAGGCTCTGCATTGTCCTTGGCCAGCCAGCACCTGTATGAGGCTTCAATGTTGTGCATTTGGCAGGACATGGGCTGGAAATACTGCAGGATTGCACCTGAGGAAGATGTTGGGTGCTGTTTGGTGATTGTTTCCCCAGAGCGTGTGGCCGAGCAAACCAGCCCTGGGCACGGTCCGGAGGTACAGGGGCAGCTGCAGACACCAGCAAGGATGGGCAGGCTCAGGATGGTGGCTGCTCAGTCCCAGAGCCGAGGCAGCAGCTGGGGAATAACACACCATTGTTTTATGGAGCACAAATTGGCTTTGGGTTGGTGGAAGGTGTCCCGGCCTGTGGCAGGGGGTTGGAACTAGATGATCTTTAAGGCCCCTTCCAATGCAAACCGCTGTCTGAAATGCAGGGCCATTTGCAGGCACTTTGAGTGTGGAACTTTGCCCAAATTAACGATAACAAAAGGTAAAATTGGAGCAAATATAAAAGGATGAATAAAGCAAGCATCATTAACTAACTTCTAAAATGTATTCTATTTAAACACTGATTTTCCTTAAGGAAAATTCACACTCTGCTCTTGAGCAAGGAACAGTGAAATGAAAAAAGTCTCTTTCATTAGCGACAATCTAAAATATGCATGTACTTGCAAGTGTGTCAAGATTATTTTTCTTCGTAAAGTGAAGTCACTGTTTGGTTTCCGTTAGGAAAGGAAATGTGCACATCCTATGGGCTAAGCAAATACAGCTGCTATTTTGCACAAAAAATAAAAACTTAAGTAAGTGATTATTTTAACCTGGGCCTACAGTGGAGTAAGATTACCACAGGTGATTCTACCAGATGCAGACCTCATACCCTGCTATTAAAGCAGCCACAAAAATATGGGCAGAAATAGATCTGAACTCAATAAATACTACATCCCACTATTCCATTTTAAAACACATTGTAAGGAAAACACTAAGTGAATGCTCTGTTACTGCAGTCTCGTCCCGCAGCCACTGGAGCTGACGGGGCCGGCTAGCCGCTCCCGGAGTGACCGGTGGAGACCACAAATCCCGCCACTGCCAGGTTCTCTGCGGGAACCCCGAGTAGTGGCTCCGTCTGCGGCATGGTGACGCAGGCGAGAGCAGGACTGCGAAGCACTGAGGCGAAGGAAGGAAGGAGTGGACACGCGTATGGACGCTAAGGCGCTTCAACAACCCAGGCAGGACCAATAACGGTGTCAGAGAAAAACCCTGAGGTTTAGGGAGGCACTTATAATGGGGAAGGGTGTGACACTAGGAGCCACGAGGGACCAATGAACGAAGCCCAGGGGAGGAGCGAGGGACCCAACTGAACCAATAGGAATGGCCCAGGGAGGGAAAGGCTCAGGGGACAAATCATATGTTAAGTAAGGGAAGATTGACATAGAAATTTCTCGAAATGAAAGGGGGTTGGTTACAATGATGGACAGGTAACTGGTGGGAGGAACAAACCATTATGAGGGAGAACATGGGGGGAACCAAATCTTAACTTATAAAAAATAACCAACTTTACAATAAAACCCGTATAAACGACACAATGCTACACTGTACTAGCTAAACAATCCTCAGCCTAGGACAAAATTCACTGCAGCCATCTGGTGTGGAAGGGATTCATCCTGGGATGATTTCAACAAATGTTGGAAATAAAAACAGAAAAAGAATAAATTACCATGTATCAGTACCTGTAAGCAGAAGAAGCCTTCTGCATTAGTTACTGCTTCCCCCTGATTAGTGAACACGGAAAACCCAAAAAAGAAAAAAAAAAAACAAAAAGAAAGAAAAGCAGCTTTGCTAAGGTTCAAGCTCTCACTGAGCGGCTGGATGGTGTCCAGCCCCTGAGTGTGTGTCTCCATTGTCTCCATCAGCAGCACAGGGATGTCTTGCCAGCTTGGAAAGGATAAGGATGCTGTAAGAACCAGGCAGGTACAGGTGTCACTGAGCTGGGGAGGTGACGACACTCGCCCCTCACTGTGTGTGCAGTTGGTCCCAAGGTCTCTTCATGCATCAATGAATTGAAGAAGAAAAATTAACTTTAAAACAGCAGCAAGGTTGTTTCCTACACTTGAATCTCTCAGGAGAAAACTGTAAACAAGGCAAAACTGAGGAATAATGTGGTATTAGATAAAATATCTTAACATCATTCCTATCAGAAGTTTAAATTTGCATGTGTTTATGTATATACACTTCTGCTTGCACTCACCACCCTCAGTGAAGTTCAGTTTAATAAAACTGTAGTTGTAATAAATGCAAGAGCTCATATTTCATACAGTGACACCTGGGAAGAGCTGGAGGGACTGAGCCAGAATGATAATGAAAATGCAAATAAAAGGAAGTACAATGCCCGTGATAAAAAGTGAGGGCAGAGGAGGAAGTGCCAATCTCCTGGTTTGCCACTGAAGTTTCTGTGGTTAATGTATAGGTGGAAGAAACAGGTTGAAAAGAGCTGACTTGAGAGCAAGCACTGAAAGGAAACAAATAACAAAAACCACCAAATCTTTGTGGAGGGTGAGGACTATTGAGGTGGATTTTTCTCTCCTTTTTTCAACCACTCATTTCTCGTCCCTCATTTTAAAGAATTTCTTCCCCACAATTTTCTCTCTTTATAGCTTCTGCATTCCTTTGTTTTGTGTCATTAATTCTCTTGCAAAGAAAATGGCTTTCCCCCTTTATTTCAAATTACTTTTTCCTGTAGTAGACATCCTTTTACATTTCCTTTCTTCTAACAGGAGTTGTAATTTCTAGATTCTTCATTTTCCCTTTGTGCGGGGAAGGTGTGTACTTCAGGCTTCTTTTGGCCCCTTGCCAGCCTTGAGTCCCTTTTTCTTTATCATGAACAGCTGATACTCTCCTCCTGTTCCTTGCTGTTACAGCCTCTCACCTTTTTCCCTGCTGTGCAAGGGACCTTCAGAACAGGATTTAGGAATACATTTTATCTGTTCAAGCCTACAAATTCTGACTGTGATTTTGCAGATGTGGTGGATTAAGAGGATGGCTGAAGTCACCAATATTTTGAACCAGTTTCTTAATACTGACAAAATGAACCAATGTTAATTAAGCATTAGCATTTGCTGACATGTGCCCTCCTTAATAATGGTCAATTTAATATGTGTATATGTATGTGTGTGTGTATTTCTGCAAAATTAATTAGCTGATGAAAATACACCTTTGGGCTGGTCTGTTCTGTTCTTTCACTAAGCTAGTCTGCTCTGAATTTATGTCTTTCCTCTATTCAGAGTAACTCTATTTCCTTGCAAATTTCGATTTAAATTGTTGGCTTGCAACAGAAATGACTACATTATGCTTGAGCCAAATAACCTAAAATGTTTTTACAAGATATGAATTGTGCAGTTTTTGACAATAAGGGGAGTGTTTGCTTTTATGCCAAGCAACTTTTGGGTGTGGATTGGATTTTCACGTCAGCTGAAGGCTGGATCTGGTCTTTCAAGTTTAGAGAATCTCAAACTGATAGACACTAAATATCTATGTATTTGAGCATTACATACACTGCTGGGGGATGGGCTTGGCAGGGGAAAACATGCATCAAAAATGAAGTGAGGTTATGGTAAATCAGGGTCAGTTGGAATGGATATGAAAATCAAGACCCTTCATGGCTGACAATCAATCAGACTCTGTCCCTACCCCCACCCCACCATTTCCCCCATCCAAGCCCTGGCACTCAGAGCAGCCTTGTGCAAATCTGAGCTCCCTCCAGCCCAGGCTGCACCTGCAGCTTTCAGCTCCTTGTCTCCCACTCCCACCTGCTTTCCTTGGAGAAGGAGCTGCCCGAGACACAGAGGGATGTTCATTTCTTGTCAGCCAACAAAGCCAAGGCAAGGCACAGCTCCATCAAATGCAAAAGTCATTCCTCTGCTGGATATTAAATCCACTTTGCACAGCAGACAGTCTCAGAGCAATGGAAAACACCTTCTGTAGAGAGCTTTTTGGATAATTGGTTAGCTGAGAAAGGACATATCGATGTGATACCGATGGATAAGGATAGGGGAAACAAGCTGGGGATTATGTAACCGGTGTCCAATCACTGACAAAGGTCATAGTGACCTTCGCTGAAACGGAAGATGGGGGAGAAAATCGCTTGCCAGAAAATGTAGATATCCTAGGTAGAGAAGCTAGAAGAATGCAAACATAGAAACAAAATAATCATTAGAAGATAGAAGTAGGTGTGGTTGATCTAAGTGTGCTTTAACCAATAATGAGCTCAGCTTTTGCAATATGTATAAGCTTCATTAACACCAGTATAAATATGTGTGAGTTTTCAATAAACTTTGGGATTTGCCATCCACGCATATTGTGTGAGGCATTTCTTCCGCCGTTCACGACAAATGGTGACCCCGGATGTTCTTCGACACTAGCCACGGTCGAGCGGCGTAAGAAGTTCGGGTCCTATCGCAGCTGAGGACGGCAAAAGCACCACTGAAAAAGGGAAAGTGCAGTGCCCCGGGTGACCTCAAAGGAGAGCCCGGCCGAGACGTGCTGCCGGAGTCTGAAAGGGCTGCAAGAAGCGCGCTGTTATCTTTAACATGGATAAAGAAAGGCAAGCAGCATATGATTTATTTACTGACTTTTTACGAGGGCGTCATGTTAAGGGTATAGATTTGCAGAAAGAGCTTCCTGGGTTGTTAGCTTATGGGTGTTCACAGGGGCTTTTTCGTAATCCGCACACGGTGCATGAATTGTCGGCGTGGCGTATATTTGGGGATAAGTTGTGGCAGGCAGTCATAGATGATGATAAGACCGCGAGAAAGTTGGGGAAGTTATGGCGAGTCGTGCATGATGAATTGCTGAAATACCAGGCAGAGGAAAGAGCTGCCCAGCAGGCTAGTGCAGCTCATGAAAGGACCAGGAGTTATGGGGACTGGTTTGGTTCCCCGCTGCCTCCTGTTACGCCCACGGTCAATCTGCTGCCGGCATCGCCTTCTACTCTAACCGGTAGTTCCCCGCCCCCATCGGCGCCTGCTCTAAGCAGCACGACCCTGCCAGCTTCGGCGCCTGCTTTAAGTGGCACCCCTCACCGACTTCGGTTCCTGCCTCATATGGCGGTCCACTGCCGGCACCGGCATCTACATGAAGCGGCGGCTCTCTGCCGACCCTAGCTCCTGCTTCAGATAATAGCTCCCCGCCACTATCAGTTCCTGCTTTGGGCAGCAGCCCCCCCCCGCGTGTCCTCCAGCCGTGCCGTTCGCGCTGCCTCTCCCGGTGTCAAGCCCTACACCTCCTCCACTTAGTAATGTGCTTATCCCCGGGTCGGAGAGTGACCTTGCAAGGGCCGTTGCACAGCAGCAAAGGGAGGCATGGGCGGCGGTAGCTAAAGAACTCATGGACACGGG
Organism: Molothrus ater; assembly: GCF_012460135.2. Lineage (NCBI taxonomy): Eukaryota > Metazoa > Chordata > Aves > Passeriformes > Icteridae > Molothrus > Molothrus ater. Next base: position 84,707 of record NW_023416712.1, on the reverse strand, counting down.
GGATGATGAGGCGATATCAGCTGCTATGGAAATGGCCTGCCCGGTGGTTTATTCTCCCCTGGCGGGGGGAGGGCTCCAAGCTACAATAACTGCTTTGGATTGGAAACTGTTATCACAGTTACGATCCACGGTTAGTCAATTCGGAGTAACCAGTGAACCCACAAGGCAAATGCTGGATTACGTCTGGGGCACTCAGGTGTTGCTGCCGGCAGATTGCAGGGCGTTAATACGGCTCATTTTTACTCAGCACCAACAGCTTCTGTTCAACGCACATTGGCACGCGATCTGTCAGCAATGTGTCGCAATAGTACGGCATCCAGGGGGCCCGTTATATTGGGTGACCCTGGAGGAGTTAATGGGGTTCGGGCCTTTTCTTAGAACGGAAGCACAAGCATTAATTGGTCCCGAAAAGTGCAGGGAGGCTATGCGGTTGGCACGTTTAGCTATCGATAGAATTAAGGATCCGGGAGGAATTCCTTCTTACATGGGGATGAAGCAAGGTAAAGAAGAGTCATTCGGAGCTTTTATAGATAGGGTAGTCAATGCTATTGAATGGGCAGGCGTCCCTGAATTCATGAAAGGGACCTTGCTAAAGCAATGCGCACTTCAAAACAGCAATCAGCCTACCAAGAATGTGTTAAATACCCTGGGAGCTAATTGGTCTATAGAGGAAGCTTTAGAACGATTAGCAAATGTTCCGCTGGGATCACAAGCAATGTTAGTAGATGCTATTAAAGAGCTAGGGGTCGGGTTACAGAAGCAGGCAGAGTCCTCACAGAATCAGATGCTAGCGGCCCTCACCCCGCTCCGAGCAGCAGCAATAAATGCTCCACGAGCTCCATCTACTGGCCGATTCAAATGCTACTGGTGTGGAGGAATGGGACATATGCGACAGGACTGTCCCGCTGTCAGTGTTTGGTGTAACAATTGCCGCCTGGATACCCACAACACTGGAGCCTGCGGACGCCACTCGGGAAACGGCAGAGCCAGCCCACCCACCAGCCGCCGCGCCCGGACACAAGTAGCAGCTGTCACCGCTTCAGCTCAACCTGCCTCCAGCCAGCCACCGCCGGGAGCCTTGGATTGGACCTGGCAGCCGCAGCAACAGTGACTTTGATGACTATTCACCCAGAAAAGGTTCCAACTGGAGTGAAGGGACCGCTCGTTATTGATGGATTACCTATGGGAGCTTTGCTTTTAGGACGTTCCTCAGCTACAATGATGGGATTATTTGTTTTATCTGGAATAATAGATGCTGATTATACAGGGGAGATTTCCATTATGGTGCATACTCTTTTTCCACCGATGCGAATCGAAAAAGGACAAAGGATAGCTCAATTGATTCCTTTGCAACAGTTGGCTAAAACTGTACCCCCTCGTCAGCCACAGTCCAGAGGCGAGCATGGATTTGGATCCACGGGGGGCCTTACTCTTTTTACAATGAACTTAAATGAACGGCCAAAGTGCACTGTAATTTTGGATTATCAGGGTGAAAAGCAAACCTTGGTAGGATTATTAGATACTGGCGCAGACTCCAGCATTGTGAGTCCGGATTTTTGGCCCCACAATTGGCCATTGCAGTCAACCACGATGCCAGTAACTGGAGTTGGAGGCCTGACACTTGCAAGAAAAACACCCATGCTATCTGTGACTATTGAGGACAAAACTGTGCGGGGTGTTTTGTCAGTTGTACCTTTGCCTCCTACTGTGCAGTGCCTTATTGGTCGAGACATTCTGGCTCAGATGGGTGTAGTCCTGACAAATGAACACCCTTTGGGCTAAGGGCCATTGCATGGACTTTCCCAATCCCATTAACCTGGACCACGGACGTTCCGGTATGGGTTAAGCAGTGGCCTTTAAAAAGGGAGAGTCTCGAACAGGTTCACATACTGGTATATGAACAATATAAACAAGGACATTTACAGTTGTCAACAAGTCCATGGAACACGCCCATCTTTGTTATTAAAAAGAAGTCGGGAAAGTATCGCTTAATACATGATTTGCGAGCTGTGAATGAACAGATGGAACCTATGGGAGCCTTGCAGCCAGGATTACCTAATCCGGCTATGTTACCAAGGGACTGGCCACTTTTGATTATTGATCTGAAGGACTGGTTTTTTTACTATTGCTCTGCATCCTCGAGACACTCGGAGGTTTGCATTCACTCTGCCGGCTTTAAACAGAGGGGAGCCGGACAAGAGATTTGAATGGGTATCTTTACCACAGGGCATGTGGAACAGCGCCACCTTTTGTCAACTTTATGTCGATGCAGCTTTACAACCCTTACGGCATGCCTGGCCTGACACAATCATTTACCATTACATGGATGATATTTTATTTGCACAACCAGAACCTTTTACAGGTCAACGAATTCAGGCAATATATGATGCTTTGAAGCTTTATGGACTGACTGTAGCTTCTGAGAAAATTCAGTTATCTGCACCGTGGAAATATCTGGGGTGGACACTTACTGATCAAATTGTTACCCCTCAGAAATTGCAACTACACATTAAGTTACATACATTGCATGATGTTCAGAAATTACTGGGGGACCTACAGTGGCTACGCCCCATTGTTGGTATCCCTAATGAACTCTTAGATGAGCTTCGACCTTTACTGAAGGGGACTGATCCGGCACAGCCTGTTCGTATAACCCCTGAACAGGTTAAGACACTGCAGCAGATATTGGACTGTGTTACACAAGGCAGTGTTCGGAGACGTGATCTTGATCTCCCTATACAGCTGACAGTTTGGTGTGGAACAAAATTTTTACTGGGTGCACTTACTCAGCATAACAGAAAAACGGGGGAGATATGGGCCTTGGAATGGATATCTCCTCCACTTCAACAACATAAAACCCTTCTTCAGAAAATTGAAATTTTAGCTGATCTTCTCAAAAAGGGTCGTGAACGGACAGTACAGATTATGGGAAAGGAACCTGATCAGATACAGATACCAATGAAAAAGGATACATTGACCTGGTATCTGGCAAACAGTATGGAGTTTCAAGAGGTCCTATTGGGAGCCGGTAGCGTGACTGCCACTGATGATATTCCCAATGTACCATTGAATTGGGTAGGACAGTGGGGTTGGATTCAGTGTCCAAAGAGATCACTAAAGCCCTTATCAGATGCTATAACTGTCTACACAGATGCAGGAAGAAAATCCAAAACTGCTGCAGTGACCTGGCGAGAAAAGGGACAATGGCATCATCATATACTCCGAGCTACTGAGTTGGACACTTTGCAAACGATGGAGCTATTGGCTGTTGTATGGGCCATGATGCATTTCTCTGGACATCTTAACATTGTAACAGATTCTTTGTATGTTGCAGGAGTGTGTGAGCGAATAGAGGATGCCTCTATAAAAGAGGCTCAAAACAGGAGGTTGCATGAACTCTTTATGCAGTTGCAGAGAGCAATTAAGCTAAGAAAGCATTCTTTTTGTGTTATCCATATCAGAAGTCACAAATGGGATATTGGTCTGGGAGAGGGTAACATGCAAGCAGATAAATTAGTCTCAATCACACAAGCAACTCCAATTCCCAAGCAAACCATAGCCAGAGAGGCACACTCCATGTTCCACCAAAATGCAAAAGGCCTTCATAGAGAATTTCAGATATCTATGGAGGAGGCACGGGCAATAGTCAAAGCCTGTCCTATATGTAGTCATCATAATGGGGGCTGTGGACTAGGTCTGGGAGTTAACCCAAGAGGGCTGAGCACAAATGAGACCTGGCAAATGGATGTCACACATGTTGCTGAGTTTGGAAGGATGAAGTACGTGCATGTTACCATAGACACTTACAGTCATTTTATATGGGCCACAGCACAGACTGGTGAGAAAGCAGGGCAGGTAGAGAGACATCTCAGCAGTTGTTTTGCAGTAATGGGAGTGCCACAGCGCATCAAGACAGATAATGGGCCTGCTTACTGTAGCAAAAGAATAAAGCAATTCATGCAAATGTGGGGGATAGAACACGTGACAGGCATCCCTAATTCTTCTACAGGGCAAGAGATCGTAGAGAGAGCAAATGGTACCTTGAAAAGATATCTGAGTAAATATATGGATACCAGAGAGCCACAAGAAAGATTGTTAAAGTGTTTGTTTGTTTTGAACCACTTGTGTGTTTTCGGGGAAAATAAGGTTCCTGCTGTGATTCGTCACTATGTACAAGAAACAGATGGTGTAAAGAAAGACGTATGGGTAAGATACAGAGATCCTAAAACAGCACAATGGCAAGGTCCTGCTAAGGTGTTATATTGGGGCCGCGGATATCTTTGTGTTTCTACCCCTACAGGATCTCTGTGGGTACCTGCTAAATGGACCCGAGCAGCTGTGTTTGATGGAACACCTCAATCAACTGAGCGAAGAAGATCGTCAGCAAGTGGAGATGAGGCTGTTGATCATTCTTCGACCCATACTTCTTAAACTGAAAGGTCAGTGTAATTCTGCCATCGATCGAGCAGTTGATCGGTGCAAATCTGTTGATAATATATTAAGCTTGCATTTAGTGCTTTCTGATTTTGAATTTAAAGGGCCTAAGGATTTAGCTTGTATTAAGTGTCAAGATAGACATTGTGCTGCATGGATTCTGCTTTTTTGTGGGGGTTGTCAGGAAACTAAGTGGGTGCATCAATCCTGATTACCTGAATTGTGGTGTGGAAATTGTGATTTCCGTTGGCAGTTAAACTCTTGGCAAAAGAGAACTTAGATCGTTCACAGGACTACCTGGCTGCCAAGGGTTACAGTTGTATGAATCCCCAGAACAGAAAATCCTTGCATGGTTTAGGTGGGAAACACAACACTTAGTCGAAAGTGCTTTGGGGCAATCTCAGTCATGTATTTTACAGACTAAGTGTGGTAAAAATATTCCTCTGTCACAGTCAAGTGTAATAGGTGCTATTTTAGAAGGTCAGAATCCTAACCAAGTGTGGGATGATTGTTTGAGAGAGCTAAAGGAGTTAAATTTGGGCAAGTCAAAGGGAAAGAAGAGAAGAGGAAAAAAGAAAGATTCTTAAAAGTTTGTGACAGACATGCTTTGTTCCAAAATGTCTAGGTGATTCAAAATAGTGCCTGGAAAGATCAGGGTGATATGGAGAGGTTATGCTATTGCTTTATTAATTTTCGCTTCTTTTTTGGACAGTACAGACCATCAAGCATGGGCCCCACTTCAGCCCAAGACTAACATATGGGTCACCCTGGCAAACTTAACTAAACAGGAGGCTATTTGTCTATCATTATCTTCTCCTGGCAATCCATTTACAACCTGCTTGGTTGGGTTACCAGCAGATCCCTGGCCATGCCCCTCACATGTACCTACCTGTAGAGTCAACAATGCTAGAGCAAGTGTGGATAATTGGAATCAATGGATTTCTCATTTTCCTATAGCACCACAGGAACCCCAAGAATTAGAGCTGTTAGGGTCAGTGATGGCAGATGCATGCATTCATTTTAACCATAGAAGCCAGCTGCCAGCCAAGAACCATTCCAATATTGTAACTTCCAGCCTGGCTGTCTACCGTAATGCAACAGCCTGGTGCAATTATACAACAAAGAGAGTGTCAGTCTCATCAAATGACCCTATTCAATTGCCAGCAGGATACTTGCTGATATGTGGGGACCATGCTTGGCCTGGTATCCCATCAATGCTGCACGGGGGACTGTGTACAATTGGACGGCTGTCTCTACTCACACCCAACACGTCCATGATACTGAACATGAGCCGCCGCCATCATCGAAATAAACGAGTGGCTCATGCATTTGCTGCAGAGTGAAGGGACAATGTAAAATTCTGGTCCCCAGAGGCCATAGTTGTAGTATCTTTCTTGGCTCCAGGGGAATCAGCAGCAGGTGCTCATGCTATTTTAAACAGGTTGGGATGTTGGCGGGCTAAGCAAACCAATGCGACCTCTTTGGCACTTTCTAGCCTTTTGCTTAATGTTGATTCTATTCACCATGCAACACTTCAAAATAGACCTGCTATTGATTTTCTTTTACTTGCACAAGGCCGTGGTTGTGAAGAATTTGAGGGCATGTGTTGCATGAATCTTTCTGAACATTCGCAGTCCGTTCACTCTCAACTCTCTGAGTTACGGAGGTTAACTGGGAACTTACAGGTAGAATCGGGCCTTGGTATTGATGGATGGCTCAAATCATTAGGCCTGGGAACATGGTTACGTTCTATTGTTAAGGCCTGCATTATAGTGGGCATTATAGCTTTGTTAGTAGTATTAATTTTGCCATGCTTTTGCATATGCCTACAGAACATGATGCAAAAGATGGTATCTGCTGCATTCAATCAGACCATGCTTGTTCAACAGAAAAACAGGGGAAATGTGGAGAGCTTTGTGCACAGTTGGCGAGCTGAGAAAGGTCACGTCGACATAATACCGTTGGCTAAGTTAGAAGGAGACAAGTTTAGGATTTAGCAGTAAGTGTCCAATCACTGACAAAGGCATTGTGTCCTTGATGCAAGAACAGGATAGAGGAGAGGATCTTTTGCCAGGAATATGAGGATAGTTTCAGCAGAATAACCACAAGAATGTAGAAGTAGTAACAAAATAACTATAAGAATATAGAAGTAGGCGTGGTTGACGGATAAGTAATTAACCAATAATGAGCTCAGCTTAGCAATATGTATAAGCTTCATTAACACCAATATAAATATGTGTGAACTATCAATAAACTTGGAGACTTGCTGATCACGCATATTGTGTGCCGCATTTCTTCCGCCAATCTGACATCCTTGCAATGGAGCAATGGTTCCTTGATTCCATTGTCCCCACGCTCTGCCAAGGGTATCCTTGGTTCTGCAGTGGCACAATGGCCCCTTGCTTCCACAAGGCCCCGCAGGGTCACAGTGGCCTCTGTGATTCCACCAGGACCCAGACTGTCACCATGGACTCCTGGCTTCCATTCAGCCCCACAGTGTCACCATGGCCCCTTGGCTCTGTGCTGCCATGTCATGCACAGTGTCACCATGGTCCTCTTGGTGCCACCAGGCCCCGCAGTGTCACAATGGCCCCTTGCTTCCCCAGGGCCCTGCAGTGTCACGATCATCAGAGAATCAGCCAGGCTGGAAAAGACCTTGGAGAGCATCAAGTCCAACCTGGCACCCAACACCACCTTGTCACCCAGACCATGGCGCTCAGTCTTTCCTTAAAAACCTCCAGGGATGGTGACTCACCCACCTCTCTGGGCAGCCCATTCCAATGCCCAATCACCCTTTGTGGGAAGAATATTTCCTAATGTCCAGTCTAAAAATCCCCTGGTGCAGCTGAAGGGGGTGTCCTCTTGTCCTGTCCCTGTTCCCTGGGTGAAGAGCCCGACCCCCACCTGGCTGCACCCTCCTGTCAGGGAGTTGTAGAGAGTGATGAGGTCTCCCCTGAGCCTCCTCTTCTCCAGGATAAACAACCCCAGCTCCTTCAGCCACTCCTCACAGGACTTGTGCTCCAGGCCCCTCCCCAGCCTGGTTGCCCTTCTCTGGACACGCTCCAGCCCCTCCATGTCCTTCCTAATTTGGGGGGCCCAGAACTGGGCACAGCACTCAAGGTGCTGCCCAACCAGTGCTGAGCACAGGACAAGAATCACTGCCCTGCTCCTGCTGGCCACACCATTCCTGATCCATAGGAGTGCCAGGGGTTGGATGAGAGAAATGGTGGAGAGAGGGTGGGGACAAAGTGTTATTGATTGTTTTTGATTGTCAGCCATGAAGGGTCTTGATTTTCATATCTTTTCAGACTGCATTAGAAGGTGCTGGGGGCCAATATCATTTGGACATTAGAATGCACTTCTGAAATTTGTCTAACTCACCAGAAAAGAATGGAAAACTTAAATTATTCCCAGGGATAGAACATTTTCTTGTTCAGGTGTTTCGAAGAAATATTTATGAGCTTTTCTCACTGAATTCCTGAACTGTAGAGCTCAAGAAAGAAGAGGCCTCTGGAGTAATTAAATTCATCATCAACTCCAAGTGGCTGAGGATCCATCCCCATCAGAGCAGCAATGAACAGAAATGGGCACAGCTTTGCGGCTGCCCCAGGTTTGGCATGGGCCCTGGGCCTGGAGCAGGAGCAGCTCTTGAGGGCCCCAAGGCTGGGGCTCTTGTGCTGCCCTGGGCAGATGGGATGGCAGCAGGGGCTGCAGAGCTCTCAGCACCTCAGGCCGAGGGGAGCAGGGCAGCCAGGGAGCCTCCTTTGGCCTTGGCCCAGCACCTTCCCCCATGGCTGGGGCTGAGTCCTGTGGCAGCTGCAGCTGCTGCTGTGCCCTTGGCAGGGGCTGAGGCCGTGGGGCCAGTGCCCAGAGCAGCCTGGCCTGAGCAGAGTTGTGGGGCCAGAGCCGGCTGGGCTGGGCTGGGCTCAGAGAGGCCCTTGGTGCTGCCCAGAGCTCAGGGCAGCTGGCAGAGCTTGCAGGGAGCTGGGCCGGGCTCCGAGAGCCTGGCCCAGAAACCATCAGTGTCCATCTCAGCCTGGCTGAGCATGCAGGGGCCAAGAAGAGCAGCCCAGGGTCCGCAAGTTCTCTGTGTGGGAGCTGAGCTTGTGACCCCCTGAGCCCTCCCACGTGCTGGGGCTGCACCTCCAGCTCCAGAGGAGATCTGACAGATGGGAGCAGAGATAAATAATTCCTGCTGGATTGTTTATTGTGTTTGCTTATACAGGTGACCTGCATCCATATACAGAGGGGGTGTTTTGTGTCAGATAACACTGGTAAAGTGGTAAGAATAATATTTTTTAGCTGAAAGTAATATTTCAAGCATAATACACAATAAGAAAAAAAAGACACATATGATCAGAATAGCATCTGAGTTTTTAAGTGTGTGAGACTCATTGATGTTCCAGCAGTCAAACCTATTCAAATATTTTCCTTAGAGCTTCCTTGAGATGAGAGGTAATCACCAGAGGCCAAGGCCAGCCAGAGCTCTCTCTCCTGGCAGCTTTTGTCTGGGAGAACCCTTGCATGTAGGCAATTTTTCTGAGTGAGTATCAGTTTTAGCCATGGGCTCCTGGAAAGACGGACAGGTCTTTTCCATGGGAAGGAAAGCACAGAGCCCCAGTTCTCCAGGGGCTGCTGAGAGGCAGCCCTCAACATTCCAAGATCAGCTGGACCTGTCAGGTGGTCCCTGGGAGGCCAAGCGAGCCAGACCTGTTCCATGTTCCCTTGGTTTTATGGCGCTCTGTGGTGTCACAATATTCTCCTTGCTTCTGAAGTGTCACAATGGCCCTGTGCTTCCATGAGGCCCTGCAGGGTCACTGTGGTCCCTTTGGTGCCAAGAGGCCCTGCCGTGCTACATTGACCCCTAGGTTACAATGGGTTCCAAAGGCTCATCATGTTCTCCGTGGTTCCATGTGGTCCCTCAATATCCCAATGGACCTTTTGTTCCAAGGGGGCCCACAGTGTCCCAAGGCTGCCTTAGTTCAACGAGGCCCTGCAGTGCTGTAGTGGCCCCTTGGTTCCATGATGCAAAGCAGAATCAAAATGGCCCCTTGGTTCCATGGAGCACCACAGTGTCACCATGGTCCCCTTGGTTCCATGGAGCACCACGGTGTCACCATGGTCCCATTGGTTCCACAGGGCCCCACAGTGTAACAATGGACCTTTGGTTCCATGAGGTTCCAATGCAACACAATAGACTGTGGTTCCATGAGGTTCCTCAGTGTCTCAATGGCCCCTTGGCTCCATGTGGCTCCGCTTGTCACAGTGCCAGGTGGTTCCATGAGGCCTCACAGTGTCAAAATGGTCTCCTTGGTTCTGTGAAACCCTACAGAGCCACAGTGAACCCTTGGTTCCAAGCAGCACTGCTGTGCCACAATGGAATTTGATTCCATGAGCTTTCACACTGTCAACAATGGTCTGAGTTCCACAATGTCACCATGGATCCTTTGTTCCATGAGGTTCCAAGTGTCACAGCTGGATCCTTGGTTCTGTCAGCCTCTGCTGTCACCAAATGGCCAAAATATCGGAATAAGACCCCTTAACACTAATTTGGTGTTTGAAGGAGCATCATTTATTCAGGCCTGAGGTCCAGTGAGTGGACACATGATTCTACCAGTGTATCGCTTATACACAGTCACTGTGTATATCAAAATTTACCCATTTCCATAAAACACACCCCAAGTTCCCAGGTTAGACTCTTGCTTTTTCTATCACTGCATTCTTGAGCCAGATATTTTCATCTTCTCTTCCAAGCATTCCTGCTGGGAAAGCAGCCCCTGCATGCCTTGTTCCTGTGCTGAAAGTTCACAGGCACGGTAAAAATTAAATTAACCCTTTTGATATCAAGCCCAAAGCTTTGTGTGGGCAGGCAGAGGCAGAGCTGTCAGCAAAGGAAGGGCCCAGCCAGGTGGGGCAGCCGGGGGATGCCGACAGCCTGCAGGGACAGAGGAGCAGGGCAGGGACACCGTAGGACAGCCTGGGCTGCACAGGGCACAGGGATGGGCAGCAGCTGCAAGACAGCCCTGCCAGAGCCAACTTGGGCAGCACTTTGGCCATGGCTGCTGGCCCTGGGCCTGAGGCCACGAGGGGACAAGTGACCCTTGCAGGCCCGGGGCCTCATTGCCTCCTTGTCCCTGCTCAGCAGCCTGGCAGGGGCTGCCCCATGCTCCTGCCCTTGGCATTGCCCATCCCCACATCCCAGTGCCCATCCTGGGAAGAGCCCTGAGCCCTGAGGGAGGGACAGGATCTGCCTGGCCAGGGGCTGGGGCTCAGCCCTTGGCCCTTTGCATTCCTGAGACACATCCAGGTTTGCTCAGCACCAGAGACACCTTTGCCTTGCTTGTCCCCACCTGTCATCACTGACTCCAGTGTTCTGCTCTACCTGGAACCTGGGGACACTTTGTCACTCTTGTGCCTCACAGGAATCTATTTAAAGTACAAGAAACTTCAGTGTTTCAATTTAAGTTTGAGTTCCTGAGAAATTTTTGAGCCCTCTCTGGGGGACTGACTCTGATGAAAAGAGCACCAAAGCCTGAGGGGGCACCTCTGTGGCTGTTTCATAGAGGCACAGAGCAGCTGTGATGTCAAAAAGGGGCTGTGTGACAACACAGACTAGGTTGTGTGAGGTCACAGATTGGGCTATGACATCACAGAGTTTGTTGTGAGAGGTCACTGAGCAGCTACAGCATCATAGAGGGGATTCTGCGACATCACAGAGCAGGCTGTGACATCATGGCATGGCTGTATGACAGCATAGAGTGGGATGTGAGGTCAAAGTGTGTGCTGTGACATTACAGAATGTCAGTATGACATCACAGAGAGGGTTTTGTGACATCACTGAGGGGGGTGTGACATCACACAGCTGTCTGTGACATCATAGTATGAGGTCATAAAACAGACTCTGCCATCATAGAGGGTGGCTCTGTGACATCAGACAGTGGGTTGTGACATCACTGGGTGGCTGTGTGACATCACTGGGTGGCTGTTTAACATCACAGAGAAGACTGTGACATCACAGAACAGATTCTGACATCAAATGGTGGCTTTCTGACATTCCAGGGCCTTTTGTGACATCACAGTGCAGCTCCATGACATGCCAGGGTGAAATCCCAGAGTTTGTTCTGTGACATCACAAGGGTGCTGTGTGATGTCCCAGAGAGAGCTGTGACAGGACAGGCGATGTGTGACATCACAGTGAGGGGGGTGTGACATCACAGGGGGGCTGTGTGACATCACAGGGGCGGTGTGAGGTCACTGGGGAGGTCACTCTGCCCCGGCCCCCCTCACAGTTCCCCCAGAGCAGTCCAACCCTGCTCGTGCACAGCGGGGTCCCCTGTCCCCCCAGGTCCCCCTGGCCCCGGTGCTGCAGACTCCCCCAGAGGATGTTCCACGAGATCGACCCCAGAGCCTGACACGGGGACGGGGGGCCGGGGCCCTGGGGGTGGCACAGGGGGACAGGGACCCCCCGGCAGCGTCCCTGTGTCCCCCAGGGCCAGAGCCTGGGGCCAGGGCTCCTTCACCCTGCTACCAACGAGGCCTTGAGAGCGCTGAAAAAATCCCCAGCAAGGGATCAGCAAAAACCAGATTTAATATTAAGGGACAGCAGCACAAAGTTCCTTGGCAAGAGTCACTGTGCTCCTGACGGGACATTTCAGGCATAGCAAGAAAACAAAGCAACAACAAAACCAAACAAAATCCAGGTAAGGAAAACAGAAATGAGCTGAGAACTGTCCCTGTATGAGTTTGTTACACAAGGACAGTGAGGGATAGGAAAAAAGGAATATGGCCTAAAGGTTCAAAGAGCTCAAACTTTACAGGACTTAAGTTATACCTTAACCTTAACTGATACCATCAACTTCACAATTTAATAAAAGAACAGCACTTAACAGTATTTAACCTAACTTCTTATCTATGACTTTGCAATTTAACAGAGGAATAAGACTTAACAATCCTTAACTTAGCTAATAATTTAAATTACTTAACAACTTAGAAACAGAACAACTCTTAGGAGCATTTAACTTAGTTTAGACCTTGTGACTTAACCTTACTTACTGATATTTGGATATCTGACTGACTCAACTATCCAAGGCACTCAAACCGCTCAGAGAGCAGCATTTCTGCCACATTTCCCCAGCACGGGCACTCCTGTGTGCACACAGACACAAAGAGACAGTGCAAGGCACCTGGCAGAAATTCCCCTGAGGGCAGGAAATGCTCCCTGTGGATCCTTTGGCATCTCCCCAGCGGGTGAAGGGCTGAGCCTGGAGGAGTGGGGGGATCGGCCCAGGCTCCATCATTGTTGGGGATCCCCGAGTGCCGCAAACGGGAGAGTTCCCGGCTGGGAGAGCCCCCACTCAGAGGGAGTCGCTGGCCCAGGAGAGCTCCAAGGGCTCCTTTTGGAGCGCTGTTTGCAGGGCCCCAAGAGAGGGGCTTCAGTCCCAGCAATGGTTCATCCTGGCCGCACTTGGCACCAACAGCTTTCTTTGGCAGTGTGAGAACAGGGATGTTGTGCCACTGAGGGAACAAAACCAGTTCCCAGGGCTGCTCCTCCAGAAAGCAGGAGCTGGTTGGGCAGCAGCAGTGCCTGGAGCAGACAGTGTTTGTGATGAGCTGCAGAGGAGCTGAGCCCAGGGGCTGTTGGCCAAGGCCGAGGCCCAAGGAGCATTTCTCAGCTGGCAGGGCGGCCTGAGAAGGGGAGGGAGGAATGCAGCAGCACAGGGCCATGGAACCAAGGGACCATTGTGACACTGCTGGGGCTTGTGAGACCAAGGGACCATTGTGACACTGTGGGGCTGAATGGAATCATGGAGACCATTGTGACCTTGCTGGGCCTCATGGAATCAAGGGGACCGTACTGGCGCTGTGAGGCTTCATGGAATGTAGGGATCATTGTGAAAGTGAGAGGCCCCATCAAACCAAGGGTCCATTGTGTCACCGCGGGGCCTCATGGAGCCAAAGGTCCATTGTGGCATTGCAGGGCCTCATGGAACCATAGAGAGACCATTAAAACACTTCACAGCCTCGTGGAACAACCAAGGGGCCATTGTGACACTGTGGGGCACCAGGGAACCAAGGAGACAATTGTGACACTGAGGCGACTCATGGGATCATGGAGACCATTGTGACACTGTGAGGCCCATGGAATAAGCAAAGCATTGTTACACTGTGAGGCCTCATGGAACAAGTGAGGCCATTGTGACCCTGGGGATCCCCACAGAACCAAGAGGACCATTGTGATACTGTGAGGCCTTGGGAAACCAAGAGGCCTTTGTGACACTGCAGGGCTGAATGGAACCAAAGGTCTATTGTGGCATTGCAGGCCCTTGTGTCATCAGTGGTCCATTGTGACACTGTGGAGCCAAAGGAGACCATTGTGACACTGCAAACCCCCAGGCTCCAAAGGTCCATTGTGACATTGCAGGGCTCATTGAACAGAGGAGTCCCGTGACATTGTGGAGGCCTGGGGAACCACGGAGACCATTGTGACACCGTGGGGCCTAATGGCATCATTGGGACCATTGTGACACTGCGGGGCCTTCTGGAACCTTGGGGCCACTGTGGCACTGTGGAACCCAATTGAAAGAAGGGTTTATTGTGATACTGCTGGACCCCATGGAATCAAAGCACCATTATGACACTGAGAGGCCCCATGGGTCCAAGGAGCCATTGTGACACTATGGGGCGCCATAAAACCAAAAGAACGTGGAACAGGTTTGGCTGGCTTGGCCTCCCAGGGACCACCTGACTGGTCCAGCTGACCTTGGCATGTTGAGGGTCTCTTCTCATCTGCTGCTGAAACACTGGGGCTCCATGCTTTCCTTCCCAATGGAAGAGACCTGTCCTGCTTCTCCAGATGCCCATGACTGAGATTGGGCTTGCACCTCCAAAATTCCCTAAAAGCAAAGACTGCTCCCAGAAAAAATCTGCCATTCCTGACAAGTCTGGATGGTCTTGGCCTAGTGAGGCTCTCACCTGCCTTCTAAACACAGGGGGAGTGTGCTTCCCTTCCTATGGAAAATAATTTTCCTTCTCATCCAGATGCCCATGGCCAGAATTGGGATTTCACCTGCAAAATTGCCTTACTGTGAGAAACTGGAGGAGATTGTTGGCTCAAAACATTTTGTGTGTGGGCGAGGAAGTTACTGTTTTGTTGTTTTGAGCTCCTGAGAATCTCTTGCTGATATTTCTCCAGTGTGTCCAACTAAGTGTATACACACAATTGTAATTCCTTTTAAATGTCTCGTTGATACAGTTTTTTAGTGGATGGGGGTCAGGGCTTGTGTGTCCTGCTTGGCCCAGCCCAGGCAGGGCTTTCCCAGCCACATTCCACACTCCATTGCCCAGCTGGAGCCGCTGCTGCCTCTGAGTTGTGCTGCCCCAGCCCCAGGGACGCTCTCCTTGTCTGCCCATTCCCCCACGGTCTCTGGGCAGGGATGGCCTCACTGGGGGCTGCTGACATCCTCAGCAACTTGGAGGCTGCTGCTGAATTTCACTGCTCCAGAGGCTTGTTCAGCCTTCAGCTCTTCAGTGCAGGAATTCAGTGTCCCAGGGCTCATGAACATTCAGAACACCTGAACAAGCCAAGCCTCTGGGAATAATTTGATTTCGGTGTCCAAATCTTTTTGTGCTTAATTAGGCTGATCTCAGTCATATATCCAAAGTGAATGCAATATATTTAAAAAGACAATGAGAATAAATATTTTAGTCCTGTTCAGGTTTTTTTCCTTTTAATTCACTGATATGTGCAATCTCCAATTGACACTGAATCCAAGTACCTCCTCATACAGTTTGAATAGATATGAAAATCAAGACCCTTCATGGCTGACAATCAATCAGACCCTGTCCCTACCCCCACCCCACCATTTCTCCCATCCAAGCCCTGGCACTCAGAGCAGCCTTGTGCAAATCTCAGCTCCCTCCAGCCCAGGCTGCACCTGCAGCTTTCAGCTCCTTGGTTCCAACTCCCACCTGCTTTCCTTGGAGAAGGAGCTGCCAGAGACACAGAGGGATGTTCATTTCTTGTCAGCCAGCAAAGCCAAGGGAAGGCACAGCTCCATCCAATGCAAAAGTCTTTTTTCTCCCTGGCTCTGCCCTGCCCTGGTCCCCCCCAGCCTGTCCTGTTTCCTTCATCCCTCTTTCACCAGGGACTTTCTGGGACAAGGGAGCTCTGCTCTGGGCATGGAGGGAGGTCCAAGTGCCACCACTGGAGTGGGAACCAACACTCATAAGGTTTGTGGCCTTTGGGGTTCAGGAACTGGTGAGATTCAGAGGCACAGAAAGTTTCTCCTCATGGCCAAAAGACCACGGTTGAACAGAATGCTATTTAAAACCAATCACACTCATCCCTGAGCTATGTGCAATGTCCCAGCCGTGCCTGAGGAGTCCACCATCCACAGGGGATTTCCATACTAGAATTAATTTTAGACAAAATGTGGTTGTTTGATAGACATAAACACAATTAAGTTTTTAAATCAGGATGCTCATCCTGGAGTGGGGACAAAACAGCTCCAACAATTCCCGATTTGCAAAGCTGTCAGTGGTGGATGGAGAAGGGAGGCCAGGCTGCTCTTGGTGCTGAGGAAATGCTGAAACCAGCCTGACTCATTTCATCTCCTCCTGTCCTGGCTGATCTCCCCTCTTTCCCCTTCCACCCATTGGCTTTTGTCTCCCACCAGGCCCCCGGTGAAGAGCCTGGCTCTGTGTTCTCCATCCCCTCCTCGCTGGCACTGCCAGGCTGGGATGAGGAGCCCCTCAGCCTTCCCTGCTCCGGGCTGGACAAGCCCAGCACCCTCAGCCTTTGCTCACAGCCCAAGGGCTCCAGCCCCACCTTGGAGGCCCTTCCCAGACCCTGCTCAAGCTGCCAGACATCTTTCCTGCCCTGGGCAACCCAAACAAGGCCACAGTGACCTGGATAATCCCCGTCCTTGATGTCCTGGTCACACAGCCCTGGCCCCTTGTCCCCATGTCAGGCTCTGGGGTGGATCCTGTGGAACATCCTTTGGTGGAGGCTGTGGCTCCAGGTGGGCCGGGGGGATCCCGGGGGACAGGGACCCTGCTGGGCATGGACAGCATTGGACTTGTTGGGAGAAACTGTGAGGGGGAGCTGGGGCGGAGTGACCAACCCAGTGACCTGACACAGCCCTGCTGGGATGTCACACAGCCCCTCTGGGATGTCACAGCCTGCTCTGTGAGCTCACAGCCCCTTCTCTAATGTCACACAGCTGGTCTCTGATGTCACAGCCAACTCTGTGATGTCATAGTCTAATCTGTGATGTTAGACCGCTTCCTAATGATGTCACAGAGGCAGTCTATGACATCATAGCTGCTCAATGATGTCATATTACCCACTCTGTGATGTCATAGCCCACTCTGTGACCTCATGTTACCAGATAATCAATTGCCTACACCAGGTGAGCTCACACCTGGTGCTTGTTCTCCAGGGACCACCAGAGAGACCCCCAGGACAGAGGAATGCTTGGGTAAAAAGGAGGGGAAATATGTCAATTATTTTGGGGAAATGATAATCATACGTATGTTAAGTCCAGGACAATCAATGAATATGTGAGCAAAATGCAGAAAATAAATAGAAACTTTCCTGTGCTCAGCCTGCAGGGCTTTGAGAGGAGCTCTCCCCCATGCATCCAGCTGAATAAAGAATGATGCTTCTTAATGCTACACGGGGGTTAAGGAGTTTTCTGTTTTACCGAATCTTTGGTAACACTCCCACTGCCAAGGAAAGCTCTGTCTGCTGCTGTTCACAGACAGAGAAGGGCTGGGGGCAGATGTGGGGCTCAGAGGCTGCCTGGGGCACAGTGACCATGAAATAATCAAGTTTTCAATGTTCTGTGAAAGAAGGAGGGGCAGCAACAAAACCTCTACACTGGAATTAGGAAGGGCAGACTTTGGCCTGTTTAGGATGCTGATTTGGGGAATATAAAATCAGGTACTGACTTTTTTAAAAAGAAAGAGCCCTTTAAATCAAAGGGGTCCAGGAAGGACACACATTTCAAGAAGGTAATCTTAAGGGGGAAGAGCAGCCTGTCCCAGTGTGGCAAAAGATGAGCTGGTGATGAAAATGACTGGCCTGGCTGCGCATGGAGCTTTTGTGGGAAGTCAAGGGAAGGAAGATCGAGCATCACCTCTCGACACAAGGTCAGGAAACTTAGGCAGTGTTTAAGGATGTTATTAGGTTATGCAGAAAGAAAAGGAAAGAAGTGAAACCTCAATTAGAGCTTAACCTGTCCACTTGTGTAAAAAATAATAGAAAATGTGTCTAAAAATAAATTAATAGTGAATCGTGGGATAAGGAGAACCTCTACTCTTGATTGGATAAAGTGGAAAATATAGTAACTAAAGATAAGGAAAAGGCTAAGCGACTTAACACCTTGTTTGTCTCAATTTTCAATATTAGGACAGGTTGTCTCCAGGACAAGTGTTCTCCTGAGCTGGTAGATGGGCACAGGGAGCAGAACAGCCCCCTGGAATCCAGGAGGAAGCAGCTGGGGACCTGCTGAGCCACTCAGATGCTCACAGGTGTATGGGATCAGATGGGATCCATCCTAGGGGGATGAGGGAGCTGTGGATGAGCTCCCCAAGCTGCTCTCCATCATTTACCATCAGTCCTGGCTCAGCAGGGAGGGCCCAGAGCACTGGAGGTGCCAGTGTGAGCCCATCCCCAGGAAGGGCTGGCAGGAGGAGCTGGGGAACTCCAGGCCTGTCAGCCTGACCTGGGTGCCTGGCAAGGTTATGGAACAGATCACCTTGAGTGCCATCACAGGGCACCCACAGGATGGCCCAGGGATCAGAGCCAGCCAGCGTGGATTTAGGGGTGGCAGGTCCTGCCCGACCAACCTGGTCTCCTTTTATGCCCAGGTGACCCAGCTGTGGATGTGGGAAAGGCTGTGGATGTTGTGTGCCTGGATTCCAGCAGAGCCTTTGACTCTGTCTCTGACAGCATTCCCTGGAAAAGCTGCAGCCCACGGCTTGGGCAGGTTCCCTCCTGGCTGGGAGATTTAAGAGCTGGCTGGAGGCTGGGCCCAGAGAGTGGTGGGGATGCTGCTGCACCCAGCTGGTGTCCAGGCACTGGTGCTGTCCCCAGGGATCTGTGCTGGGCCCAGTCCTGTTTAATATCTTCACTGATGGTCTGGGTGAGGGGATCGAGTCCAGCATTCACAAATTGCAGATGGCACCGAGCTGGGTGTGAGTGTGGATCTGCTGGAGGGCAGGACAAGAAGACACAGCCTCAAGCTGCACCAGGGGAGGCTCAGGCTGGACAATAGGAAGGAGTTCTTCACGGAAAGGGTGAGTGGGAACTGGAATGGGCTGGCCAGGGGGGAGGTGGCAGAGTCACTGTCCCTCTCCAGTGGCACTCAGTGGCATGGTTTGGGTGACAAGGCAGTATTAGGGCATTGGTTGGACTTGATGATCCCAAAGGTCTTTTCCAGCCTATTTGATTCTGTCATTCTGTGATGATTGGGACACTTTGGGGCCATTGTGACACCCTGGGGCCCTGTGGAACCAAGGGGCCACGGTGGAACTGCAGCACCAGCGAGAACATGGTGACACTGTGAAGCCCCATGAAACCAAGGAGTCCATTCTCACATTTTGGGGACCCATGGAACCAAGGAGACCAGTGTGACAGTGCAGGGCCTGATGTGACCATAAGGCCATTGTGACACTGAGGGGCTCCGTGGAACCAAGGACATCTTTGCAGATGTCACCAAGCTGGATGTGAGTGTTGATCTGAGGGAACATACGAGTGGTCTGCACCGGAACCTTGGCAGGATGAATCCAACAAGGTGAGGTTGAACAAGTCCAAGTGCCGGGCCCTGCACTTTGGCCACAACAACCCCTGCAGCACTACAGGCTGGGGACAGAGTGTCTGGAGAGCAGCCAGGCAGAAAGGGACCTGCAGGGACTGATGGACAGCAGGCTGGACATGAGGCAGCAGTGTGCCCAGGTGGCCAAGAAGGCCAATGGCTCCTGGCCTGGATCAGGAATGGTGTGGCCAGCAGGAGCAGAGCTCCTGTGCTAGCAGTGATCTGCCCCCAGCTCTGCACACAGACGTTGCTGCTGCAGCTCCAGAGAAGGGAACACAAGGGGATCTCTGGAAAAAACTTTGCTAGGAGGTCCTTTTCTTCCTTTAAAACCACACGGAGTGCAGCCCCTCACTGACACAGTCTGTGGCCATGGGGAAGATGGAGAGAAACAAAATGGTAAATGGCAAAACCAATGGCTTTTCTTTGTGGACAATATTAAAAAACTGAAACATGGGGAAAAAAAGAACAAACCCACAACCAAACCCAAAAGAATTATCAAAGGTGATTTATATTACATGGCCTGTCCCTGCTGCAGCCCCGGCACTGCCACCCCCAGGGCTGTGCCCGGCCCCGAGAGCACTCAGGCCCTGCAGCAACACCAGGGCCACCAGGGCAGCGGGGCAGGGCCACGGCAGCAGCACTGGCAACACCAAGTGCTGCTGCTGCTGCTGCTGGGCACAGCTGCTGGGCCAGCCCTGATCTGCCCCCAGCTCTGCACACAGACATTGCTGCTGCAGCTCCAGAGAAGGCAACAAAAGGGCATCTCTGCAGAAAACTCTGCTGGGACATCCTTTAGGTCCTTTAAAGCCACCGAGAGCACAGCCCCTCATTGACACAGTCTGTGATCACAGGAAAGGTGGAGACAAACAAAAGGGGAAATGGCAGAAACAATGACATTTCTCCGTGGACGATAGAGTTGGGCTTGACAGCTAACTTACAAGCAAAGCTGAGGTATAAGATGAAATAACAATTGATGATTTTAGAGTGTATCCATAGCAAGAAAGGAGACAAAGCATTAGCATGGAAATAGATTAGAAGAGATACATGTAAATTTTGGTTAGGTAGACTAGATGCATAAGTAAATTTGTATGCATAGCTTATTAATTTTCTGTAAAACTTTTGCCAAATATATTGATACTCATAGCTTTGTTCTAATGAATATAATAAGTTATTGTGATATAATTAATGACTTAAAATGATGTTTTCTTAAAAGTATATAAACTAGAGAACATGAAATATAAAAACATTTTCTTCTTTGACCCTAATCACGTGTGTGTAGGTCACATCCAATCTAACAGATTCAGAAAAGATTAATAAGGTAAAACAAAGAAAAAGAACCTCCAAAATGAAACCAACAAGAAGTATCAAAAACAACTTTTATTACAAGTGATTTTCAGAAATTGGCCAGCAGTTTAATGTTTCCAAAACCATCAAGTCATCAGTCTCCACACTGCAGCCTTGAGCTCCTGGTTCCTCAGGCTGTAGATGAGGGGGTTCAGGGCTGGAGGCACCACTGAGTACAGAACTGACAGGGCCAGATCCAGGGATGGGGAGGACATGGAGGGGGGCTTCAGGTGAGCAAAGATAATAGTGCTGAGGAACAGAGAGAGCACGGCCAGGTGAGGGAGGCAGGTGGAAAAGGCTTTGTGCCGTCCCTGCTCAGAGGGGATCCTCAGCACAGCCTGGAAGATCTGCACGTAGGAGAAAACAATGAACACAAAACAGCCAAAACAGAAGCAGACACTAACAACAATGAGCCCAAATTCCCTGAGTTGGGATTTGGAGCAGGACAGCTTGAGGATCTGAGGGATTTCACAGAAGAACTGGCCCAGGGCATTGCCATGGCAAAGGGGCAGGGAAAATGTATTGGCCGTGTGCAGCAGTGAATAGAGAAAGGCACTGGCCCAGGCAGCTGCTGCCATGTGGGCACAAGCTCTGCTGCCCAGGAGGGTCCCGTAGTGCAGGGGTTTGCAGATGGACACGTAGCGGTCGTAGCACATGATGGTCAGCAGGGAAAACTCTGTTGCGATAAAGAAGAGAAAGAAAAATACTTGTGCAGCACATCCTGTATAGGAGATGTCCCTGGTGTCCCAGAGGGAATTGTGCATGGCTTTGGGGACAGTGGTGCAGATGGAGCCCAGGTCAGCGAGGGCCAGGTTGAGCAGGAAGAAGAACATGGGCGTGTGCAGGTGGTGGCCGCAGGCTACGGCGCTGATGATGAGGCCGTTGCCCAGGAGGGCAGCCAGGGAGATGCCCAGCAAGAGGCAGAAGTGCAGGAGCTGCAGCTGCCGCGTGTCTGCCAATGCCAGCAGCAGGAAGTGCCTGATGGAGCTGCTGTTGGACATTTGTGGGTGCTTTGGCATAGGGATCTGTAAAAAACATAAACATGGAATAGTTTGGTTTGGAGAAGACTTGAAATATCCCAGCACAGCCTGGGGGCACTTTCCCCCCACTGCCTGCCCAGGGCTCTGCTGCCTGGAGCTGTCCCTGCCAGCAGCTGCTTCCCTGTGCCCAGGGCTGGGCCCTGCCAGTGCTGCCAGAGCCCAGCCCAGCCCTGGGGGCTCAGCTCTGCCCTGCAGAGCCCTCCCAGCTCAGGCACTGCCCAGGGGCAGCTCTTGCTCTGCAGGCTCTGATGGCAACGTCAGAGCAACCCTGAGGAGGCTGGAAAAGCGGCTCTGAGGCTGCGTCTAAGGGCTGATTTCTGTCACTGCTGAATTTATTCAGATATGAGAGAAAATCTATTTTTATTTTTCTTAGCCTGAACTGAGAAATGAATATCTATGTGCAATTTCCCATCCAGGCAACCCAGAGCAATAGATTAAAAAAGCAGGATTTTCCCTTTTCTCCGGCCTGGGCTTTGCTGTGCTCCCTGTATAATCTACTTGGAAATGTTCTGCAGTTAAATGCCATGCTGGGAGCAGTCCTGAACAATGCAGCATCCTCCCCACACAAGGAGAACACTCCCAAGCCTCACCAGCTGTCTCCTCCCAGCCAGATCTTGTCCCCCAGTGCTGGGAGCAGCTGCCAGGGCTTGCTGAGAGCTGTCCCTGGCAGGCAGCAGAGTCCCTGCCCCAGCACAGCGCCCTGGGCTGCAGGACCCTGCTCTGCAGGACAGCCCTGGGCACCCCTGGCTGCTCTGCACAAGAGACAAGCAGAGAATGTACTCACAGGCTCTGCAGGCATTGGCATGTTCCAGCTTGAGGAGATGGCTCCAGGAGCTGCAGCTGCATTGTCCTGCAGCCAGAGGTTCCTGTGCCAAGGGCTGGCAGTGATTGTGCCCCAGGCACTTCTCAGCCCCTTCCCAGCCCTGACTGATTGAAGCTCTCTGTGCCTCTGTGCTGTGCCCGCGCTGGCTGCAGGCAGTGCCCCAGCCCTGCTGGGCTGGCAGAAGAGCTGCTCATCCAGAGAAATGTGCTTTTGAAGCTCTTCTTGGTGACCAGGAGCTGCCTCTGGGCCAGGAGCCCAGCCCAGCTCAGCAGCACAGACACAGCACAAGGACTTTAATCAGCCTCTGGGCCTTTGTGCTCAGGCCCTGAACATCAGTCCCTGAGAGGGAGCTGAAGAAACCTCTCCAGAACTCCAAGGCAGAATCCAACTCCAAACTTTCTTGGACTTTTAATGGGTCCCAGAGAGGGACAGGACTGAGCAAGTGTCCCCAGGCCCCAGGCAGAGCAGAGAACTGCAGGCAGTGATGACAGGTGGGGACAAAGAGAAGCCAAGTCTTGGTGCCCTGGGGCACAGACGGGTCTGTGCCAGCAAGGGCTGGGAGGAGACACCTTGTCCTGAGGCCCTGGGGCCTCCTGGCACAGCCCCAGCCAGGCTGGGCACTGTCAGCCCCTTGTCCTGCCCTCAGCATCCCCCCCTAGCCCACATCCCAGTGGCCTCAAGGATCTGCTGCAAGGAGTCCCTGGGGAGCCTTGCTCAGCAATGGCCCTGGGGGCTCCTTCATGCTCCCTGCAGGGACTGCAGGTTTTTCAAAGGACTTTGGCTTTGGCCTTGGAGTCTCTGAGAGGTTTGTGCAATCATGGCCTCCAATTATCTGCTGTAATTAGTCCCTGGAGAGGCTTTGTCAGTAACAACACAAAGTGGGGCTCATTAATGCTTCAAGGTACTTCAGTTATTTTAAGGTACTTGGTGTTTCCCTTTTGATACAGACTCTGTGAGAAAGATTGTGGAGTTGCAGCCCCCAATTATCTGCTTTAATTAGTCCCTTGAGAGCCTTTATCAGTAATGACACTCATGAGCTCATTAATGCTTCAAGGTACTTCAGTTATTTTAAGGTATTTGGTGTTGCCCTTTTGATACAGACTCTGTGAGAAGTTTGTGTAATCATGGTCTCAATTATCTGCTTTAATAAGTCCCTTGAGGGCTTTGTACTGACATTCAGTGGGGCTCATTAATACTTTCAGATACTCAAGGTTTTTAAGGTACTTTGGATGTTCCTTTCCACTCTGAATCTCTGAGAGGTGTTTTTTCCAATTCTGGCCTCCAATTCTCCCCTCCAAGGAGTCCATGAGGACCCTGTGTTGGGGATGGACCTCAGTGAGACCCATTCATGCTTTGAGATACTCTGAGTTTTTCCTCTGACTTTGACTCCTGGAAAGGTTTGTGCAATCTCAGGCCCTGAGGTTCCAGGGCTCAGCTCCAAATGCACCACAGGGCTCATTAGGGTCAAGCAAGTCCTGACACACCATGGCTCTGCCTTAATTTCCCTCAGCTCTGGAGCGTTTATTAGGCAGATTTCCTTTTACAGTTGTGAAGAAATATTTCAATGAGCTTCTAAGAAATAAGTAATCCTATTTTAAAGAGTGTATTTTATTACTGTTCTCTTTAGAGAAGAGCTGATTGCAGCTTTCTGTGATTTATGTTGATGTAGGGCCGCTCCTAAGGAGGTCTCACCTTGTCAGGTAAGTTTTACCTTGAGAGTTGACCCAGTGTGGACAACCTTGCCCCACATTCCCCAACCTCATGTGAGAAACCATTTTTACTTTCAAAAATTTAAAATATTAAAATCGTATCAAAATACAACAGAAGACTGAATAGAGAAAATAACACAGTGCCAGGAGCAAAGGATTCAGTCAGGATGTGCTCATCTACAAAATGGATGCTCTGTCTTTTTATACCTCCAGCCCCTCCCAAAGTCTTGTCAATCGACTCCTTCTGCACTGTCCAGTGGTGGAGATCACTGTCTCACACCTTGATTGCAGGTCAGGTGTCACAGACATCTTTTCATGAAAAATCCTTTCTTTAGGATGTTTCCTCCTGAGAAGCTGAGAGGCCTCAGGACAAAATGTAAACAATGGTTATCTGCTGCTGTGGAATGCAACAGGTGGATCTGTGATTGGTCTCATAGAGTTGTTTCTAATTAAATTGCAAATCACGGTCAGCTGGCTTGGACTCTGTTTGAGACAGAAGCTTTTGTTATCATTCCATTCTATTCTTAGCTTAGCCAGCCTTCTGATGAAACATTTAATTCTATTCTTTTAGTATAGTTTTAATGTAATATATATCATAAAATAATAAATAAACCTTCTGAAACATCGAGTCAACATTCTCATCTCTTCCCTCATCCAAGAACCCCTGTGAACATCAGAATTAGAACCCAAACCCAAACACCACAGTCAGGTGCTGCCGTAGGAACAAGCCAACCCTCCCAAATGCCCCAACTACTGAGGCCATCCTGGGATAACAATCCACGGGGGAGGGGAAGGATAACTGTACAGCTACAAACCTTCTCTTAACATATATTTAACATTCGCCCCTTAATTGTGAGAGTCAACCATAGGATTACTCATCTATAACAAGCCCCCTTTTTCTTTTTCTATAAGTCATTTTGCTCAAACAGTTAAGTAAAAAATTTCCCTGTCTCTTGAATGAGTCATACCAGCATCTGTTGATGTGGGCAAGGACAGTGGGAACAGGAGAAAAAATCTCAGGTTTTCCTTAGACACACTCATTTGGAATGGGCAAAAGGGCATCCCAGAGGTCCAGTATGGCTTTGACTCCCATCTACCGTGCCTGTGTGGCTGCTACCCATAGTTGGTGCATCTTAGGGGTGAGTACAGAGGCCAACTCGGTCCTGCCCTCCAGTCCCTGTTGAATTAAAAGACAACTGAGGAATGATAGAGGTCTGGAATGGCCTTTTGTCCCTACCTTACCATGCCTACAGGGTTGCTGCCCACAGCAGGGCTATGGAGCCTACTTGGTAACGAACAAAGGGGCCAACCCAGTCTTACCTTCTTTCCTTTGTCTTATTTTCTTGAAGAAGCTGTCCCATTACCTTTTACAGTCCCTTGTGTACTTCCCCTCAATAGATGCTGGTAATTCTCACACATGAAAACAGCAAGACAGTTCTCGAGCTGGTTGGTGGAAGCTTGACTCTAATTTTTGGGCGTCTTGGTGTTTTTCTGGTTGTCTCTCAGTGTCTGCTTGAGAGTCAATCTTGTTTCACCCAGCCTGGATGTTACAGTCCACTCTTTGGGTTCTTCTCCTGGGCCTTTGACTCTGTTGCCATGAGTCCATCTCCACTCTGCAGCTCGCACGGCCAATTCGGTGGTGAGCAGTGCCTGAAAGGGACCTTCCCACTGAGGAGTTAGAGGCTGATCTCTCCATGGCTTAATCATCACCCAATCCCCAGGATTAATATTATGGATTCTGAAATCCAGGGTGGTATTTTGAGGAATTGCCCCTTTATGTCTTAGCCCTTCTAAGGTTTGTGCTATAGACATCACTTATTTCTTGGCATTGGCTTCCCCTTCCTCATAGGTGGCAGCCTTCTGGGGTGAGGTCAGGAGGGAAACCCAAACATCATTTCATAGGGTGACACCCCCAGATCTGACAGGGGTTGGGTTCTAATTCTTAATAAGGCCAAAGGGAGACATTTTATCCATGACATTTGGGTTTCAATCATTAGCTTAACTAGAGCTCTTTTAAGATTTGGATACATCCTCTCAACCCAACGGGAACTCTGTGGTTGCCATGGAGTGTGTAATTCCCATTTTATTCCCAGGCCTGAACAACTTTCTGCAACATCTTTGATGTAAAATGAGTTCCCCGGTCTGAATCAATCCTGTTTGCCATCCCATATCGGGGAATGATTGATTCTAGAAGTGTTTTACTCACAACACTGGCATTGGCTTTCACAGTGTGTACCACCTCTACCCAGTGAGTCAAGTGATCTACTATCACTGGCAAAAACTTCCGCTGTTGTACCTGGGGAAGCTCAGTAAAGTCTCCTTGGATGTTTTGAAAGGGCCCTAAGGTTAGTTCTCACCCTCCCCTGGGTGTTTTCCTCATGATCTTCTTATTCCTTGTTGACATATCACAAGCAGTTCAGTCACCTGCTTAGCTATCCCAAAAATTCCTATGCATCCCAAATCCCTTAGAAATTGATCACTTAGTACTTGTGTACCCCAATGTGTTGTTCCATGTATGCCTTCTAGCATTTTCCTGGCAAGGGGTTTATTCAACATTTTCCTCCCATCTGCTAATTTCCACTTCCCTTCCTTATCTTTCTTGGCTCCTATTTTAAGGAGTTCTTCCTCTTCTGTCCCACTGAATACCGGGACTTTTTGTCTAAACTTATGTCAGGATTGATATTTCAGCCAAGGGTCCAACTTTAGACACTGTTACATGAATATAACAAAGATAATAATTCAGTGACCTTGTTGCACTGTAACAGCTTAAAGACTGAATGCATCAACAATACTAATGACCATTTTGGAGCCAAGATCCCACAGTCCGTTTCTGTGGTGCCATCTCTGAAAATGCCTTGACTTGCAGAACATGAGCTTCATTCCCTTTTTGGACCAGCCATCCATCCATGCCCTATAATTCCACTGCTGATGACCTCCTGTGGAAGCAATTTGAATATGCCATCTCCCTTTTTCCTCTTCTCTTACTACTGCTATTAATTTTCTCATCCCTTGTTTGTATCCTTCCTCTCAACTGCTAAAACCCCTCCATGCCTCTTCTAATAAGGCTTCTAAATTTCACCCCATAGGCCCCCAAATCTTCTACACCTTACACCTAATGTCTCCTGTTTCCCAAAGCCAAATTTACTAACTGTTGTATCCCATCCTGGGAATCAGGATCTAAAGATGTATGATGATGCATTTCCTCCCACAAGTGGTCTAAAAATTCAGGACTTTCAGAAGGGCCTTGTCTCACTGCATATAGGGCAGCCCAGTTTATGGTTTTAGGGATTGACCTTTCCATTCCCTTTATTATAATCTCCTGATAATCCTCCAGTTTGGCCAAATCTTCTGGTTTAGTTCGATCCCATCATGGATCTCAAAGGGGGAAAAATTCCTTAGCATCAAGTTCAGCTGGTCTACAAGTGTCTTCCACGAAGTTCCTGTTAATTTTCAAAATTAACTGCTTTTCCATCTCAGTTAAAGCATCCAACAGGAATTGAATGTCAGTCCAATCTGGGTTGTGTTGTTTCATCATATATTTTAATCATTTAGCAGTGCCTATCAGATCACTCTGATAGTTCTTGGCAACCCTTTCCATAGCTCAAATCCCGGGAGTCAACTCACCCCACTATTCTCATACAACAAGCTGTCCCTGTTACAGCTCTAACAACCCACAAACACCGGTTCAAGCTAAAGCCATCCTAAAAGGGGTGGCCTAAAGGGCTGAACCATTTCAACCCGGGCTCAAGCTTCAACTGCCACCACAAGACATCCAACAACACACAGCTATAGCCAACAATCACAGCTGCACAAAGCAAAAATTACCAGGTTTTTGCCATTATAACTTTTGACACAAGATGGCAGTATGGCAGTATTGTACTAAAAATACACACTAACCATCAAAACCCCAAACCACACCAAATAAACCCAAGAAAATAAAGGCATTATGGCTTCACAAACCCCTCAAAAAGGGACCACAAAGACACCGTGTTACAGCATCCGACCCTTGCCTCCCAAGTTCCAGAGGCAGGGCATTGGTGAAACCCAAACCCAAAACATTGGCAGGGACCAGTTAAACCCAACCACCAGGTGCTAAAGGGAATACCATCCCCTGCAACTAAAAAGTCCACACACAGAATCACTGGGGAGGGGCATCTCAAGGGATAAAGTGCTCACCTCCTCTCAACACACAGCATACAGCACCTTAGCATTCACCCACATTCACCTCACCAATCAGCTCACACAAACACATCAAAATCAAAACACGATCAAAATAACAACACACAATCAAATAGCAGCAATAAACCAGAATTTGCTCAATTCACCCCCAGAATTGCTAGCGGGTCCTTATCAACACAGAAAATCCTTCTGCCGGCAACAAACCCAAAGGGAAACTGTACAGGCTCACGTTGTGTGCAGGATGTCTCTGTGTGGCTTACCAACAGCCCTTCCCCTGCGTACGGCTTGTGGGTTACTTTACACAGATTTAAACGTACCCATTATCCGCAGTCCCAGCAGTTCTTGTCTGTCCCTGCAATGAACAGCCAAGAGTGTAGGTCCCTCCAGGAAAGGAATGTCCTGGCAGTGCCCAGAGACGTGCTCAGCCTGGCTGCTCTCGCCGGGGCAGAGAAGTGTCCTGCCACGGTCATCAAATGAGGTGTGGAATAGAACTCCCCAAGCAGTTAAAGTTAGAAAGTGGTGTGCTTATTGACAGCACCAGATACAAGCAGAGTAATCTCCCAAAGGCATGTGCAAAGAATTACAGGCTCTGGCTCTCTATTTATCTGAAAAAGTCTTATATATTCATATAATTTCCAAAGTGCCTAATACATATTCATTACCTAACCCTGCCTATCCCCACTTCATATTAAAAAGTATTCTAATTGAGTCCAAAGTTCCTTCACGCTTGTGCAGTCTTTCACTTCAAATGGGTCGGGAGGTTTTAAAATGGGAGTGGTCTCCTTCAGATGAAGGCAAAGATGTCTTCCTCAATTTGACCTCTTTACGTATGACTTGTTGGCAGGCTTTCCAACCCCATGGCTACAGCTCAAGTTTCAGGGCCCAGGTGCAGGCCACAGTCCTCTTCCACAATTCAATCCACATCCCACCCTGCTTCTTTAAACATAGTAAAGACAGGCAGGTGATTTCTGACAGGCAGAGATATTGCCCTGGACTTAACTACTTTATCTGCTAATAATTAACTATCCCTTATAATTTCTACCTCTCTCCCAATACTGTCCCCCTTGACTAAATTAACCTTCCTCTAGATTTTAACACTTGCAGTTTCTTTAAACTCTTAATTCACCATCACCAGCCCCGTGTTGCTATGGTCAGTTTCCATGGCAACCATCACCAGCCCCCTGTTGCTATGCTCAGTCCCTTGGCAGCTCCATGGAGACCCCATGCCAGGGGTGGTTGCCATGGACACCAGCTCAGGCCTGCAGCCAGAGCCCGTTGCCATGGCAACCATTGGCAGCCCCATCCCCAGGCTGATGGGATCCCAGAAGCACAGAATTGGCTGAGCTGGGAGGGACCCATCAGGATCCTCCAGTCCAACTGCTGGCCCTGCACAGGACACCCCAACAATGCCAGCCTGGGCCTGGCAGCGCTGGCCAAACGCTGCTGCAGCTCAGAGAGCCCTGGAGCTGGGAGCCTTCCCTGGGGAGCCTGGCCAGGGCCCCAGCAGCCTCTGGGCAAAAACCTTTTCCTGACATCCAACCTGAGCCTGCCCCGACTCAGCTGCAGCCGCTCCCTCCACTCCTGTCCCTGGGCACCAGAGGGAAGAGGTTCCCACAGCCCCAGCCAGGGACCCGCTCCCAAGGCTGCTGCCATGGCCACCAGGGCTGCCACCAGCTGGGATGCTCGGTTTCCACGGGCCGGGCTTCAGCAATGGGATTCCCCAATTTCCTGCTCCCGCTAAAACCGCGCTGCCCTCGCTGCCCTCCCGCCTCCAATGGAAAGCACCAAAGGCAAAGATCCCGGGCTGGGAGAAGAACAATTTATTGGGAACAGCAACGAGATGAGGAACAAACAGGAACAGAAACAACATTGATAACAGAAGGGATAAATAAAACTGTTTACAGAGAAAACATCAACATCAACAATTGGCTCTTCCTGGCAATGTATTTCCTCCTGTCTGGAAAGGACACCCTTCTCCTCAGGGGTGAGAGAGAGAGAGAGAGAGAGAGAGTCCCTTTCCTGCCCCTGGCAATTACCTGAGGTGGGAGTGAATGTAATGACAGAACCATGGCCAGACCCTCATGTTCTCCAATCCCACATCACATCATTGGTAGGGGCAACAAAAGGGACAGGTGTCTTCCCAGCATGGATCACAGGGAACACGGATCACCAGGGCTCTTCCCAATGTGCATTCTCCCATGGGGGATAAAGCTGGAGTGGTGCATGAAGCTGTTCCTGCAATCGAGGCATTTGCAGGCCTTTCCTTACTGGTGCCTCCATTGGTGTCTCGTCAAGTGAGAGCTGCTGGTGAAGCTCTTCCCACACTGGGGACACTTGTAGGGCCTCTCCCCAGTGTGGATGCACCGGTGGGTGATGAGCGTGGAGCTGTGCTTGAAGCACTTCCCGCAGTCGGGGCAGAGGAAGGGCCTCTCCTCTGTGTGAATTCGCTCATGCAGGTAGAGACTGGAGCTGGTCTGAAACCTCTTCTGACACTCAGGACACTCGTAGAGCCTCTCCCCAGTGTGGATGTGTTCGTGCCTGCTGATTTCTGAGCTGCAGCTGAAGCTCTTCCCACACTCCCCACACTCGTAGGGCCATTCCCCAGTGTGGATCATCTGGTGGCTGATCAGGGTGCTGCTCTGCCTGAAGCTCTTCCCACACTCCAAGCACTTGTGGGGCTTCTCCCCGTCGTGAAGCTGCTCATGGACCACCAGCTCTGAGCTCTGGCTGAAGCTCTGTCCACCTTCCTGGCTCAGGGTGGGTCTTTCCTCCTCAGAGCACCCTGGGCTGGGCTTGCAGCCCCTCCTCCTATGGAATCTCTGGGGCTTTTGCTCCACATTGGAATTCTGTACCATGGAGCCACTTAAAATGGCCTCTTCCATGAGGTTCTGCTATGGGGATTTGTCCTCCCTGCTCTCCATCCTCAGCTCCTTCCCAGGGGGAGGAAGGACAAGGAGAGGTTGGGATTTGCCTCCGTGCCAGAGGGAAGGGGAAGGAGATCCCCCCAGCGCATCCCCGGCAGGACGGGGTTGGCAGCAGGGTTGTCCTGCAGCCGGGGGCTGTGCTGGGCTGGGAGATGGAGCAGGAGAGAGGGGGAAAGGGGCATGGACTTCCTCCTCACCTGCCTGGGGCTCCTGGGGCATCTTCCTCTTCCTCGCAGCCTTGTCCTCCATTCAGCCAAGGTTTGGGAATGGGAAATCCTGGTTTGGGGATAAACAAGGTGTGAATGCCTTGGGTTGGGGATTCCTCCCACCCAAGTCCATCTCTAGAACTCATCTGGTGTCCATAAAAACCTCCAAAAATCAAGAGTGAATCAAAAAAAGCCACCAGGAGTGTCCCATTTCCAGTCTCATCCCCCTGGGGTTCTGGTGATCCCCCATCTCAGGGCTGCTGGCGATCCCATGGGTCCTGGGGATCCCGCCTCTCCAGGGTCCTCCTTAGGGATGCAGGCGGATTTCGGGGTCCCAGGGTTCCCCTCTCCAGCCTCACCCAAATCCAGCCACTTGGGGCTCCCCCCTCTTCCCACTGCCTTGTCCTGGTTTAGGGCAAATCTGCGAGAAAACCTCCAAAGGGGTTTTCTCTAAAAAGCAAATTCAAGCAGCCCCTACCCCAGCCAGATCAGGAAAAGATTTCCATGGAGAAAAGTGGAAAAAACCTGTTTATTTGCCAGGTAAAGCATTCACCAGCATAAAAAATGAACAATATTAAACAATAAACCTCTTGCCACTCCAAAAGAGATGACAAACTCAGAAAGTCCCACCGTGGGCTGTAGCTGGGCTCACTCAGTCTCTTATCAGTCTCTTATCAGTCTCTTATCAGTCTCTTATCAGTCCCTCCAGCACTGGAAATGCCATGACCCAGGCCCAGCCAGGTGGGCCACAGGTGGGAGCTGCCAGTGGTGTTCTGGGTGTTCACTTTAGAGCAGGTTCAAACAGCTCCAAAGAAAAAGAAAACCCACAGTCCAGGGAACTTCTCTGCCTCAGCCAGCTAAAAACTAACTAAAAGCAAAGGAGAGCTCTGTCCTGCTGTTTGTCTGTCCATAGACAACTGATAGCTTAGGTTTTAAGTTTTTCTGGTCTGTTTTGGTGTGCAGCTTTAGCTTTATATTAAGTGTTACTGCGATCTTTTCACAGGTGGTGAAGACAAAACAATCCTGTTCTAGCTGGAGACTCAAGGACAATCTCTTCAAACTTCAGCCCCAAAGCATAAACAATGTGAAAAGAGGAGGGCGGGCAAGCAAGCAAGGAGGATGGAACTTCATAATTTGAAGCTATTAATTGGGCAGTTATGTGCAAATGGACTAAAACTTATAAAAATGAGAGATCTCATGACCAATCCCTCTTTTGCTCCCATCTTGGAGCCATCCAGGCAGAGTCACAGCTGTGGCTCCGGTACTGCCAGGGTGTGGCCTTTGAAGGCATTTCAGTAAAAATGCCCTTCATTCCTCTTAGCTCTGTGTGGCCTCTGTTCCAGCTCCTTAAGGCATCACAACAGTCCAGGAGCCGGAATGTGGAGGAGTGAGTGCAGTGTATGAAAACAAACTGCAGCTTCTTCCTCCTCCCCTTGGCTCTCAGAACCAGCCTTAAAGGTGCAGAACTCATTTCTGGGCTAAACGGACCGATGGGGCACGAGCATCATGAAGTCACCCCAGGACGCGCCCCTGTCAGGGTCAGGGGGTCCCGTCCCCGCCTCATCTCCGGGCTGCCGGGGGTGCCCCAGCTCCGGTATCGCCCCTTCCCCTCTCCCCGCCCCGGGGGTCCCCCGTTCCACAGCCCCGGCTCTCACGGGGATCCCCAAAACCAATGTCCCGCCCCGTCGGTACCGGGCCATCCCCACGTGGACCCCCGGGACCCTCCCGAGGGGCGATCGCGGCTCCTCTGGCCCCGAAAAAGCTCCTCTTAGGGAGCCTGGAGATACCCGGGGCTCGAGTCCGGGATCAGCTGGCTCCGAACACGCTCCAAAAAAATCCTCCCGGACACCCCTGGCTGGAGCCGGGGCGAGCTCGGCCTCCCCCTCACCTGCGGCTCGGGGCTGGGGGCGATGCTCCCGGGGCAGGGGCTGCTGCAGGCTCAGCGTGCGGGCGCTGCGAGCGCCGGGATTCTCCCGCTCCCGCTCCTGCTCCTCCTCTCCCTCCTCTTCCTCCCGCATTTCCTCCGCTGCCAGCCCGGACCCCCCTTTCCCACCCCTCTGCCCCGCGGCCCCGCAGCCCCGGCTGCTGGGTGGGGGAGCCCCCGATCGGCCCCAGGGCTGGGCAGGGGGCTCGGGGACGCCCCCGGGGCGGATACGTGCCCCCGGCCCGAGCCCCAAACTCCGCTCCGGGGCCGCTGGGCTCTGCGGGTCCGCCTGGCAACCGGTGAGTCATCGGCGAGAAAAGCTCTGGTTGGCTGGAAATTGTTCAGCGCGTTCTCTGATTGGCTGGAATTGTGAAAGGCGCTGCGCCCCGCGGGTGTCCCCGGGAGCTGCGGAGTCCGGGCCGGAGCCTTTTCCTCTTTCCTACTCCCCCTCTGAGACCTCTTTCCTATTTCTTTCTCTCTCTGAAATCTCTTCCCGATTTCTTTCTCTCCCTCTCTCTTCCCCATTTCTTGTTCAGTTCAATCCAAGTTCGAGCAGATCCACAGGTTGCGTTCCCACGCTCTCATTCGCACCTTCCCTGGGGCAGAGGCGTCTCTCCCTCGCGAAATCGTAACCCACGGGCAGGGTCCCTTCCACCGCAGTCGTTCCAGGATTTTGTCAGGGACTCGCTTTCCTTCTTTCCTCTACTTCCAGCTGGGAATGTGATGGAAAATGTCGGAAAGCCACCTTTGCTGTGTGCTCTGGGAGCCCACAGAGCTGCTGGACCTTGTCCCCTGGCCCTGCTCAGCTCCTTGGGAGGCACGGCAGGAGCAGCACCCTGGCAGACTCGGGAATGCCCCTCTGGGATCCATGGCACACACTGCCAGGGGCTGGAATTCCAGTTCCCAGACAGGAAAAGATGTTCCTGCCCTGGAAAGCAAAGCTCTCAAGAAGGAGCCAAAAGCCAGGTGGAGCAAGATCTTACAGTGACATTTCACTGCCGGCCTTCATAACTTCACCCATGGTTATTGTAGCTCCTGGATTGGGAATTAAATCAGGGCAGGGTCTTTGGGGGGAGCTGCCCTGGGTCAAGGGATACACTGAGAGAGAAACAGAGCAGGCACAGAAAGGCAGGAGAGAAAGGGGGACACAAACACAATCAGCTGAGAATGTGGCACTCTGAAAACACAACAGAACTGACTGAAAAGGAATATGAGAGAAAGAAATAATTTTGCATATTTATTTCCTATCAAAATACAATTTCTTCCCCTTCTCACAAACCTCCTCCCAGTGTCATTCAGCAGGGCTGCCAGAAAGTCCTTCATTCTGGGTGGATGTTCCAGGCTGTATCCACAAGCAAACAGGGAATGGGGATTTTCCTGCTCCTGGGGAGTTTGACATCCTCAGCTGAGGAGAGGAGGAGGCACCAGAAGAAAAGGGCAGCCAGGCTTCATCCTCCCACAGGAAAGAGAGGGGGGAAAATCTGGGGTGAGAGGGACAGGGACACCCCTGGGTAATGGACGGGGGTTACAGAGACAGGGACAACCCCCCCAAGCTCCTCCCAAGCATCCCCCAGGGCGAGAGGCACAGAGACCCCTTGAGAATCCCCTGGGCACTGGACAAAATAAAGCTGTTTCTTGTGAGAAAAAAAAACTTTACCCTACATAAAATGCCTTGAATTTGTTCTTCCCACAAGTCACTTGTGATGGAAATGCAAAGAATCCCAAACTTAAATAAACTGACAGTACAAACAATTCTGTGGCAATTCCAAGTTTCATTGGTTCCTGCAAAGCTCCAGCTCAGCTCCTGGCACATTCTGATAAAAGAAATGTGGAAATTCGGCCCAATACAGATTATGAAAAGAAAGGGAAAGCTCTGTGTAGATGTCACAAAGGTGACAGGGACAAAGAGAAAAATTATTCTCACATTTGGAAAAGCCTCCCAGCCTGTGAAAGAGAAAAGGGGGGGACAGCAAGGGAGTGACAGGGACAGAGACCTCCCCTGGGGCAGGGCAAGTGTGACATTGTCCCCTGTGTGTGTGGCCTTCCCGGGGTGGGGGTTTTACACCTGAGCCAGTTTGGGTAAGGGGGGTGGTGTTCACCCCCTGAGCAGGGATTCCCCCACTGTTTCAGGCTGCAATGTAAGATGGAACCAAATGCATGTT
The DNA here is from genome assembly GCF_012460135.2 of Molothrus ater. NCBI lineage: Eukaryota > Metazoa > Chordata > Aves > Passeriformes > Icteridae > Molothrus > Molothrus ater. Next base: position 49,143 of record NW_023416712.1, on the reverse strand, counting down.
TTCAATCCCCATCTTCATCAACTGCTATAAACAGGTGGGGCAGTGTTCTTGATCTCTTCCATGACTCAGCCCTGATAACGCCCTCCAGGGGAGATATCTTCTGTGAATGGGCCATTGAGTGTCACTGCAGGACTGATAAAATTCCATCATCCCATTGTGGGATGCTCCCCCCAGGGGGAGGATCCAAGCATTCCTACCTGGATATAAACTGAGCCTTGCAACACCAGGAGCATCTTGCCTACTGGATTCCCAGAGGACAAGAGCTCCAGAACCAGCCCTGGACCTCCAGAGGAAGACCAGACCCTTCTACAGGATCACTGCTTGGACAGAATCACGTTCATCACTCCCACAGGACTGCAGGCACCATTTAATGGGACTGTTGCCACCACCCTGAGCAACAGGGTGTCAGGGTATATCCTGACTCTGTCAGTTTAAGGCAGCGTTTCTGTATCATTGCCTTGATCTTCTTTTCTTATGAAATTGTAATTATGGTTTAGACTCTCCCCCAGGTTTGCCTTGCAACCAGTACAAAATTAAATGTGCTCATCCCTTGCTTTCCTCCCAAAACAGGATTTCACATCCCCAAACCTTTGCAAGATGGAGGATGAGGCTGCAAGGAAGAGGAAGGAGCCCCGGGACACGCAGGCAGGTGAGGAGGAAGTCAGTGCCCCTTTCTCCCTCTCTCCTGCTCCATCTCACAGCCCAGCACAGCCCCCGGCTGCAGGACAACCCTGCTGCCAACCCCGTCCTGCCGGGGATGCACTGGGGGGATCTCCTTCCCCTTCCCTCTGGCACGGAGGCAAATCCCATCCTCTCCTTGTCTTTAGTTCTGCAGAGAAGGAGCTGAGGATAGAGACCAGGGAGGAAAAGTTCCCACAGCAGAACCTCATGGAAGAGGCCATTTTGAGTTGTCTGCAGGGCCAGGAATCCAAAAGGGAGGAAAGTTCCTGGAGATCGCACAGGAGGAGGGGCTCCAAAGCCAGCCCAGGGTGCTCTGAGGAGGAAAGACCCACCCTGAGCCAGGAAGGTGGACAGAGCTTCAGCCAGAGCTCAGAGCTGGTGGCCCAGGAGCAGCTTCATGATGGGGAGAAGCCCCACAAGTGCTTGGAGTGTGGGAAGAGCTTCAGCAAGAGTAACCACCAGATGATCCGCCACCAGATGATCCACACTGGGGAATGGCCCTACGAGTGTGGGGAGTGTGGGAAGGGCTTCAGCTGCAGCTCTGCCCTCATCATCCACCAACGCATCCACACTGGGGAGAGGCCCTACGAGTGTCCCCAGTGTCAGAAGAGGTTTTGGGCAAGCTCCCATCTCCTCAAGCACCAGCGAATTCACTCAGAGGAGAGGCCCTTGCACTGCCCTGACTGTGGGAAGGGCTTCAAGTGGAAATACCACCTTGTCACCCACCAGCACATCCACACTGGGGGGAGGCCCTACGAGTGTCTCCAGTTTGGGAAGAGCTTCACTTTCAGCTGTAACTTGACCAGACAACAACAGAGTCACCGGTAAGAGAAGCTCTGCCAGTGCCCCAACTGCAGGAGGAGCTTCATGCCCAGCTCCAGCTTCATCCCCCATGGGAGAACGCACATTGGGAAGAGCCCGGTGATCTATGTTCCCTGTGATCCATGTGAGGAAGACACCTGTCCCTTTTCCTGCCCCTCCCAGTGACATGATGTGGGATTGGAGAACATGAGGGTCTGGCCATGGCCCTGTCATTACATTCACTCCCACCTCAGGTCATTGCCAGGAGCAGGAAAGGGACTCTCTCTCTCTCTTACCCCTGAGGAAAAGGGTGTCCTTTCCAGGCGGGGGAAATTGTGGCCAGGCAGTCCCAGTGAGTTAAGTTTTAGATTTACCTGTAAACATTTTTATTTATCCCTTATGTTATCACTATTGTTTCTGTTCTGTTTGTTCCTTATCTCGTTGCTGTTCCAAATAAATTGTTCTTATCCCAGCCGGGGATCTTTGCCTTTGGTGCTTTCCATGGGAGGCGGGAGGGCAGCGAGGGCAGCGCAGTTTTAGCGGGAGCAGGAAATTGGGGAATCCCATTGCTGAAGCCCGGCCCGTGGAAACCGAGCATCCCAGCTGGTGCCAGCCCTGGTGGCCATGGCAGCAGCCTTGGGAGCGGGTCCCTGGCTGGGGCTGTGGGAACCTCTTCCCTCTGGTGCCCAGGGACAGGAGTGGAGGGAGCGGCTGCAGCTGAGTCGGGGCAGGCTCAGCTTGGATGTCAGGAAAAGGTTTTTGGCCAGAGGCTGCTGGGGCACTGGCCAGGCTCCCCAGGGAAGGCTCCCAGCTCCAGGGCTCTCTGAGCTGCAGCAGCGTTTGGCCAGCGCTGCCAGGCCCAGGCTGGCATTGTTGGGGTGTCCTGTGCAGGGCCAGCAGTTGGACTGGAGGATCCTGATGGGTCCCTCCCAGCTCAGCCAATTCTGTGCTTCTGGGATCCCATCAGCCTGGGGATGGGGCTGCCAATGGTTGCCATGGCAACGGGCTCTGGCTGCAGGCCTGAGCTGGTGTCCATGGCAACCACCCCGGCATGGGGTCTCCATGGAGCTGCCAAGGGACTGAGCATAGCAACAGGGGGCTGGTGATGGTTGCCATGGAAACTGACCATAGCAACAGGGGGCTGGTGATGGTTGCCATGGAAACTGACCACAGCAACAGGGGGCTGGTGATGGTTGCCATGGAAATTGACCATAGCAAGAGAGGGCTCGTGATGGTTGCCTGCTAAGGATCAGATTTGTCACAGGCTCTCAGAGGGGCTCCATGGGGACTTTCCAAGAGTCTCCAGGCTGTTCCAGAGCTGGAATGTCACAGGCACAGACAGGGGCTCCATGGAGACCTCCCAGGGCTTTCTGGGGATGGTAAAGAGCCCTGTGGTCAGAGGCAGTCACAGCCATTCCTTGGTGACATCCCAGGGCACCTTGGGCTGCAAAGGCACCGATCTGTCACAGGCAGCCATGGGGGCTCCACGGTGACATCCCAGGAGTCCCCAGGCTGCCAAAGAGCCAGGACGGCCCAGACACTCACAGGGGTTCCTGTCATGGCCACAGTGGGAACTTCAGGCAAAAGCTTTATTTCTTTTTTTGAGGAACTCCTGCTGAGGCATGAGATAGATAAATTACACCCAACAGCCACCATGAATCCTCAAACCCCTGCAGCACCCTAGACTTCTAAAATTCCTTCTAAGAGAGGAGACTGGGAGCAGCTGGATCCAACTCCAGCCCCAGACTATGTCAAAGGTGTAAAGGATTGAACCAGTGGAATTGAACTTTAACACAATTTGTCCTGCAGGATTAATGATAGAATACCTGATAGATTTATATACATATGTCTCTGGCTTATTCTGATCATGATCAGATGGAAAGATCACTAGCACGGTTATTTACTCCACAGTTCAGGTGCTATAACATTTATCACAATACTATGCTGTAGGAAGCAATATTGAAGTCAACAGGGCCTTGCTGGAGCTGTTGGAGCCCATTGCAGGCAGAGCCTCCTGCTCCAGCAGGAACTGCCTTTCCTGTGCCATCAGCAGTGCAGGTCCCGCTGCAGGAAAAGCCCCAGGCCAGCCCCAGCACAGGGAAGGCCTCGGGCACAAGGGCAGAGTGCCGTGCTGGGAGCTGTGCCAGGGAGAGCCTGAGGAACCAAAGGCACCTTGGCAGCAGCAGCTGCTTGCAGGCCATGGCCAGAAGCCTCCCTTGGCAGCCCGGCCTTGTGGCCACCACTGCAGAGCTGCTGCCTCAGGGCTCATTCCTGGCTGGCCTCTGAAAAGCCACTTCTGCTCCAGGAGCCTGGCTGGGAAGCCATTGGCCCCAGCACTTTGGGGACAAGATATCAATGACAAAACTCTTCATGCCAGCAGAGCCAAGGCAGGGGCAGAGCAAAGGGAAGAGCCAGGCCCAGGGGACAGGGCTGCCATGGTGATGGCTGTGAGGTCACTGCCCCTTCAGCAGCCTGGCTGCCCTCAGCAGACATTCTGGCCAGAAGTGTTGTGAGGGCACCCAGCACATCAGAGAACCCACACTACAGGAATTCTGTCCTTGGGGAGGGCAGGGGGTTTCACTGGGTCAGGTTGCACAAAGCTCCTGCTCTTGGACAATTCCTGGGGTCGGGCATCCAATTCTCTGGAAATACAGTTGCAGTTTCATGCCACTTTCATAATTGTAAAATATTTCCTCTTTTAAGAAATGTAAATCTGCCCTCATTCAGTTTAGAGATATTGACCCTTGTTTTGTCACTGCAAAATTTGGGAGAAAATAACTTTGATCTCTATTTTTCCATATTCACAGACCTTGGAGAGGACCCAAAAATCTCCCAAGATGGGGTTTGGAGGCCTCGTCACAAAACCAGCAGGGACAGTCTGCAGGCTCTGGGCTCAGTGGTGTGGAGACTGAGGACAGAACAGGAATAGCCTAAGAGGGATTGAAGGGTGGTTTCAGAGACGCTGGAGCTTTTCTTCCTAGTTGGAATGAGCCTGAAAAAGACATAATAGCACCAAGGGCAGCTGGGGAGGCCCAGAGTGGACACCAGGAGAAAGGAATTTCCCTGCCAGGGCAGGGCAGTGGTGCAGCACGTCCCCCAGCAGGAGCCTGGAGAGGCCCCAGGCTTTGTGTGGGCAGGCAGAGGCAGGCAGGAGGCAGAGCTGTCAGCAAAGGAAGGGGCCAGCCAGGTGGGGCAGCTGGGGGATGCCGACAGCCTGCAGGGACAGAGGCGCAGGTTTGCTCAGCACCAGAGACACTTTTGCCTTGCTTGTCCCCACCAGTCATAACTGCCACAAGTGTTCTGCTTTACCTGGAGCCTGGGGATGCTTTCTCAGTCCTGTCCCCCAGAAGGATCTATTTAAAGTATGAGAAACTTCATTGTTTCACTCTCTTTTTGAGTCCCTGAGAAGTTCTTTGAGCACACTCTGAGGGACTGAGTCTGATGCAAAGAGCACCAAAGCCCCAGAGGGTCATTACAGTCCTTGTGCTGTGTCTGTGCTGCTGTGCTGGGCGGGGCTCCTGGCCCAGAGGCAGCTCCTGGCAAGGGCAGCAGAGCTGCAGAGAGACAGCTCTGGCCAGGAGCAGCTCCTGTGCACAGCCCAGCAGGGCTGCGGCACTGCCAGGGCCCCTCAGGGACACCAGCAGGGCACAGACAGAGCTCCCAGGGGCTCAGCACTGGCAGGGGCTGTGGCAGGTCCCAGAGGGGGCTGTGTCACAGCAGCTCCTCTGTGCCTGTGTCATGGAGGCACAGAGCAGCTGTGATGTCAGCAAGGGGCTGTGTGCCATCACAGAGTGGGCTGTGTGAGGTCACAGATTGGGCTATGACATCACAGAATTCATTGTGTGAGGTCACTGAGCAGCTACAGCATCACAGAGGGAACTGAGTGACATCACAGAGCAGGCTGTGACATCATGGCATGGCTGTATGACATCATAGAGCAGGCTGTGAGGTCAAAGTGTGTGCTGTGACCTTACAGAGTGTCAGTATGACATCACAGAGAGGGTTTTGTGGCATCACTGAGGGTGTTGTGACATCACACAGCTGTCAGTGACATCATAGTGTGAAGCCATAGAGCAGATCTTGCCATCATAGAGGGTGGCTCTGTGACATGAGGGAGTGGGTTGTGACATCACCGGGTGGCTGTGTAACATCATAGAGCAGGCTGTGACATCACAGAACAAACTGTGACATTGCAGTGTGACTCGTTGACATCAGAGTCTTCTGTGACATCACTGAGCAGCTGGGTAATATCACAGGGGACTGTGCGACATCACAGGTGACTGTGTGACATCATAGGAGGCAATGTGACATCACAGGGGCTGTGTGACATCACAGGGGCTGTGTGAGGTCACTGGGGAGGTCACTCTGCCCCGGCCCCCCTCACAGTTCCCCCCAGAGCAGTCCAACCCTGCTCGTGCACTGCGGGGTCCCCTGTCCCCCAGGGTCCCCCCGCCCCCGGTGCTGCAGACTCCCCCAGAGGATGTTCCACGAGATCGACCCCAGAGCCTGACACGGGGACGGGGGGCCGGGGCCCTAGGGGTGCCACAGGGGAACAGGGACCCCCCGGCAGCATCCCCGTGTCCCCCAGGACCAGAGCCTGGGCCAGGGCTCCTTCACCCTGGTACCAATGAGGCCTTGAGAGCGCTGAAAACATCCCCAGCAAGGGATCAGCAAAAACCAGACTTAATATTAAGGGACAGCAGCACAAAGTTCCTTGGCAAGAGTCACTGTGCTCCTGACTGGACACTTGAGGCACACCAAGGAAACAAAGCAACAACAAAACCAAACCAAATCCAGGCAATCAAACCAGAAATGAGCTGAGAACTGTCCCTGTGTGTCTTTGTGTGACACAAGGACTGTGAGGGCAAGGATAAAAGGAATATGTACTAAAGCTTCAAAGAGCTCAAACTTAACAGGACTTAAGTTAAACCTTAACTTTAACTGATACCACCTACTTCACAATTTAGCAAAAGAACAGCACTGAACAATATTTAACCTAACTTACAACCTATGACTTTGCAATTTAACAAAGCTAAAACTTAGCTAATAGTTTAAACTTAGCTAATAATTTAAATTAAACTTAACAACTTAGAAAAAGAACATCTCTTAGGAGCATTTTACTTAGTTTAGACCTTGTGACTTAACCTTACTTACTGATGTTTGGATATCTGACTGACTCAGCTGTCCAAGGCTCTCAAACCCCTCAGAGAGCAGCATTTCTGCCACATTTCCCCAGCACAGGCACTCCTGTGTGCACACAGACACAAAGAGTCAGTGCAAGGCACCTGGGAGAAATTCCCCTGTGGGCAGGAAATGCTCCCTGTGGATCCTTTGGCATCTCCCCAGTGGGTGAAGGGCTGAGCCTGGAGGAGTGGGGGGATGGGCCCAGGCTCCATCATTGTTGGGCATCCCCGAGTGCAGCAAACGGGAGAGTTCCCGGCTGGGAGAGGCCCCACTCAGAGGGAGTCGCTGGCCCAGGAGAGCTCCAAGGGCTCCTTTTGGAGCGCTGTTTGCAGAGCCTCAAGAGAGGGGCTTCAGTCCCAGCAATGGTTCATCCTGGCCGCACTTGGCATCCACAGCTTTCTTTGGCAGTGTGAGAACAGGGATGTTGTGCCACTGAGGGAACAAAAACAGTTCCCAGGGCTGCTCCTACAGAAAGCAGGAGCTGGTTGGGCAGCAGCAGTGCCTGGAGCAGACAGTGTTTGTGATGAGCTGCAGAGGAGCTGATCCCAGGGGCTGTTGGCCAAGACCGAGCCCCAAGGAGCATTTCTCATCTGGCAGGGCGGCCTGAGAAGGGGAGGGGGGAATGCAGCAGCACAGGGCCCATGGAACCAAGGGACCATTGTGACACTGTGGGGCCCTGTGAGACCGAGGGACGATTGTGACATCGTGGGGCCCTGTGAGACCATGGGACCATTGTGACACTGTGGCGCCTCATGGAATCATGGAGAGCACTGTGACATTGCTGGGCCTCATGGAACCAAGGGGACCATACTGACACTGTGTGGCTCCAAGGAATGGAGGAATCATTGTGACACTGAGAGGCCCCATCAAACCAAGGGTTCAGTGTAACACCACGGGGCCTCATGGAACTGTGGAGACCATTGTGACATTTGAGGTGTCATGGGACCAAGGAGCCATTGTGACACTGGAAGACCCCATGGAGCCAAAGGTCTATTGTGACATTGCAAGGCCTCATGGAATCATGGAGACACCATTAAGACACTTCATGGCCTCATGGAGCCACGGGGCCATTGTGACACTGTGGGGAACCATGGAACCAAGGAGACCATTGTGACACTATGAGGCCCCATGAAATAAGCAAAGCATTGTGACACTCTGAGGTCTCATGGAACCAAGAGGCCTTTTTGTACTATGGGGCACCATGGAATCATGGAGACCATTGTGACACTGGGGTGACCCATGGGATCATGGAGACCATTGTGATGCTATGAGGCCCATGGAATAGGCAAAGCATTGTGACACTGTGAGGCTTCATGGAACCACTGAGACCATGGTGACCCTGGGGTCCCCACAGAACCAAGAGGATCATTGTGATACTGTGGGGCCTTATGAAACCAAGAGGCCTTTGTGACACTGCAGGGCTCCATGGAACCAAAACTCCAGGGTGACACAGAGGGGCCTCCTGTCATCACTGGTCCATTGTGACACTGTGGAGCCAATGGAGACCATTACCCCCAGGTTCCAAAGGTCCATTGTGACATTGCAGGGCTCATGGAACAGAGGAGTCCCGTGACACTGTGGGGCCTGTGGAACCATGGAGATGATTGTGACACTGCAAGGCCTCATGGAATCTTTGGGACCATTGTGACACTACAGGGCCTTCTGGAACCTAGGGGCCACTGTGACATTGTGGGACCCCATCAAACCAAGGGTCCATTGTGATACTGCAGGACTTTGCCATTGTGACACTGCTGGACCCCATAGAAACAAGTCACCATTATGGCACTATGGGGCCTCATGGATCCAAGGCACCATTGTGACACTGTGGGGCCCCCAAAACCAAGGGAGCACAGAACAGATGTGGCTGCTTTGGCCTCCCATGGGCTGCCTGATGGATCCAGCTGACATTGGCATGTTGAGGGTCTCTTCTCATCTGCTATTGAAGCACGGGGGCTCCACGCTTTCCTTCCTATGGAAAAGAACTGTCCTTCTTCTCCAGGCACCCTGGCCAGATTTGGGAGTTCACTTCCAAATTTCCTTATATCCAGGGATTATTCCAATAGGAATATTGTCATGACAGGTCTGGCTGGCAACGGTTTCACAATGGTCACCTCTCATCTGTCCCCAAAACACTGGGGAAGGCTCCGTGCTTTCCTTCCTATGGGAAAGAACTGTCCTGCTTCTCCAGGTGCCCATGGCTGAGACTGGGGTTCCACCTTCAAAATTCCCTTAATTGAAAGACTGCCCCCAGACAAAATCTGAAATTTTTGAGAAGTCGGCCTGGCCATGGCCTACTGAGGCTCAGACCTGCCTTCCAAACACTGGGGCTCTGTGCTTTCCTTCCTATGGAGAAGAACTGTCCTTCTTGTCCCAGTGCCCATGGCTAGAATTGAATTCCACCTCCAACACTGCCTTACTCTGAGAGACTGGAGGAGATTGTTGGCTCAAAACATTTCATGTGTGTGGGGGAGGAAGGGGCAGGTCCAGCCTTGCCCTGCCCTGGAAGCCCAGCCCTGCCCTGCCCTGGAACCCCAATCCCCCCAGAGCCTCTATCCCAGCCCAGCAGTGGCTGCCAGTCCCTGGCACAGCACAGGCAATGCTCCACAGCCACCGCTGCAGCCCCAGCCCAGCTCCTGAGGGACCAAATGAGCCCAAGCCCCACCTGGGGGAAGGGCCCAGGGAGACCAAGGGGTATTGAAGGCTGACCACAAGGCAAGCACATATCTTGACCCTGGATCCTCTTGGAATTTCCATCTGAACCCCGTTGGAATGCAGGAGTTGGTAGCTGTGTGTGTGCTTCTCTAAATCTTATTTGTCTTTTTCTCTCTCTGTCTACTTCTTCTAATTCTGTCCTCCTGCAAATTTTGAGTAACTTTAAATTGAACAGGCTTAGAGTTGTGACATTGAATGGCCGAATGAATGCTTTGAAAAGTGTTTTTTGTTGATTGAGTATAATTTTAAACCTTTTGCCAAAGTTTCTCTGATTTTGTAAAGTACCCAGTAAAGGCGGTTTTGTTGTTTTGAGCTTCTGAGAATCTCTTGTGGTTATTTCTCCAGGGAGTCCAACTCAGAGTACACAAATAACTGTATTTCCTTTTAAATGTCTCATTGAGAGAATTTTTTAGTGAATGGCAGTCAGAGCTTGTCTGTGCTGCTTGGCCCAGCCCAGGCAGGGCTTTCCCAGCCACATTCCACACTCCATTGCCCAGCTGGAGCCGCTGGTGCCTCTGAGTTGTGCTGCCCCAGCCCCAGGGACGCTCTCCTTGTCTGCCCATTCCCCCACGCTCTCTGGGCAGGGATGGCCTCACTGGGGGCTGCTGACATCCTCAGCAACTTGGAGGCTGCTGCTGAATTTCCCTGCTCCAGAGGCTTGTTCAGCCTTCAGCTCTTCACTGCAGGAATTCAGTGTCCCAGGGCCCATGAACATTCAGAACACCTTAACAGGCCAAGCCTCTGGGAATCATTTGATTTAATTTTCTAAATCACTTGTTCAGTCTTCAGCTCCTCAGTTCAGGAATTCATTGTCCCAGGGCTCATGAACATTCAGAACACCTTAACAGGCCAAGCCTCTGGGAATAATTTGATTTAATTTTCTAAATCACTTGTTCAGTCTTCAGCTCCTCAGTTCAGGAATTCAGTGTCCCAGGGCTCATGAACATTCAGAACACCTGAACAAGCCAAGCCTCTGGGAATCATTTGATTTTAATTTTCAGATCCTTTGTGGTTAAGTAGATCTCAGTAGTGTATTCAAACTGAATACATGATATTTAAAAAGACAGTGAGAAAACATTTTTTAGGTCCTGTTTAGTTTTGTTTTCCTGTTAATTCATTGACATGTGCAATCTCCAATTGACGCTGAATCCAAGGACCTCCTCATGCAGTTTGAATGGATATGAAAATCAAGACCCTTCATGGCTGACAATCAATCAGACTCTGTCCCTACCCCCAGCCCACCATTTCCCCCATCCAAGCCCTGGCCCTCAGAGCAGCCTTGTGCAAATCTGAGCTCCCTCCAGCCCAGGCTGCACCTGCAGCTTTCAGCTCCTTGGCTCCAACCCCCACCTTCTTTCCTTGGAGAAGGAGCTGCCCGAGACACAGAGGGATGTTCATTTCTTGTCAGCCAGCAAAGCCAAGGCAAGGCACAGCTCCATCAAATGCAAAAGTCATTCTTCTCCTTGGCTCTGCCCTACCCCTGATCCCCACAGCCTGTCCTGTTTCCTTCATCCCTGCATTGCCAGGGACTCTCTGGGACAAGGGAGCTCTGCTCTGGCTATGGAGAAAGGTGCAAATGCCAGCACTGGAGTGGGAACCACAACTTATCAGGTTTGTGTCCTTTGGGGGTCAGGAACTGGTGAGACTCAGAAGCACAGAAAGTTTCTCCTCATGGCCAACAGACCATGGTTGAACAGGACACAATTTAATAGCAATCTCACTCTTCCCTGAGCCATGTGCAATGTCCAGCAGTGTCTGATGACTTCACCATCTATAAGGGATTTCCATACTAGAATTAATTTTTGACAAAACGTGGTTCTGTGACAGATATTAACACAATTAAGTTCTTGTATCAGGATGCTTGTCCTGGAGTGGGGGAAAAACAGCTCCAACAATTCCTGATTTGCAAAGCTGTCAGTGGTGGATGGAGAAGGGAGGTCAGGCTGCTCTTGGTGCTGAGGAAATGCTGAAACCAGCCTGACTCATTTCATCTCCTCCTGTCCTGGCTGATCTGCCCTCTTTCCCCTTCCACCCATTGGCTTTTGTCTCTCACCAGGCGCCCGGTGAAGAGCCTGGCTCTGTGTTCTCCATCCCCTCCTCGCTGGCACTGCCAGGCTGGGATGAGGAGCCCCTCAGCCTTCCCTGCTCTGGGCTGGACAAGCCCAGCTCCCTCAGCCTCTGCTCACAGCCCAAGGGCTCCAGCCCCACCTTGGAGGCCCTTCCCAGACCCTGCTCCAGCTGCCAGACATCTTTCCTGCCCTGGGCAACCCAACCCAGGCCACAGTGACCTGGGTAATCCCCGTCCTTGATGTCCTGGTCACACAGCCCTGGCCCCTTGTCCCCATGTCAGGCTCTGGGCTGGATCCTGTGGAACATCCTTTGGTGGAGGCTGTGGCTCCAGGTGGGCCGGGGGGATCCCGGGGGACAGGGACCCCACTGGGCATGGACAGCATTGGACTTGTTGGGAGAAACTGTGAGGGGGAGCTGGGGCGGAGTGACCAACCCAGTGACCTGACACAGCCCTGCTGGGATGTCACACCGCCCCTCTGGGATGTCACAGCCTGCCCTGTGAGCTCACAGCCCCTTCTCTAATGTCACAAAGGTGGTGTCTGATGTCACAGACAATTCTGTGATGTCATAGTCTCCTCTGTGATGTCAGATGTCTGCCCTGTGATGTCACAGCCCACTCTGTGACCTCATGTTACCAGATGATCAATTGTCTACACCCGGTGAGCTGACACCTGGAGCTTGTTCTCCACATCCCCAGGCCTATGGAAACCACACAAGGCCCATTGTGTGAGAAGGGGAACTGGAAGTTCAGCAGCCTCAGTGTCCTGCCAGCTCAGCCAGGCCCACTGGAACATTGGGGCCCACGACCACCAGGGACCACCAGAGAGACGCCCAGGACAGAAGAACACATGGGTAAAGGGGAGGGGAAATATGCTAATGATTTTGGGGAAATGATTATCATATGTGTGTTTAGTCCAGGACAATCAATGAATATGTGTGCAAAATACAGAAAATAAACAGAAACTTTCCTGCACTCAGCCTTCAGGACTTTGAGAGGAGCTCTCCCCCGTGCATCCAGCTGAATAAAGAATGCTGCTTCTTAATGCTACACGGGGGTTAAGGAGTTTTCTGTTTTACCGAATCTTTGGTAACACTCCCACTGCCAAGGAAAGCTCTGTCTGCTGCTGTTCACAAACAGAGAAGGGCTGGGGGCAGATGTGGGGCTCAGAGGCTGCCTGGGGCACAGTGACCATGAAATAATCAAGTTTTCAATGTTCTGTGAAAGAAGGAGGGGCAGCAACAAAGCTTCTACACTGAAATTAGGAAGGGGCAGACTTTGGCCTTTTTAGGATTCTGATTTGGGGAATATAAAATCAGGTACTGACTTTTTTAAAAAGAAACAGCCCTTTAAATCAAAGGGGTCCAGGAAGGACACACATTTCAAGAAGGTAATCTTAAGGGGGAAGAGCAGCCTGTCCCAGTGTGGCAAAAGATGAGCTGGTGATGAAAATGACTGGCCTGGCTGCCCATGGAGCTTTGGTGGGAAGTCAACGGAAGGAAGAGTGAGCATCACCTTTGGACACAAGGTCGGGAAACTTAGGCAGTATTTAAGGATGTTGTTAGGTTATGCAGAAAGAAAAGGAAAGAGGTGAAAGCTCAGTTAGAGCTTAACCTGTCCACTTGTGTGAAAAATAATAGAAAATGTATCTATAAACAAATTAATAGCAAAACATGGGATAAGGAGAACCTCTACTCTTTATTGGATAAAGTGGAGAATAGAGTAACTAAAGATAAAGAAAAGCCTGAGCTACTTAACACCTTGTGTCAATTTTCAGTATTAGGACAGGTTTCCCTCAGGACAAGTGTTCTCCTGAGCTGGTAGATGGGCAAATGGAGCAGAACAGCCCCCTGGAATCCAGGAGGAAGCAGCTGGGGACCTGCTGAGCCACTCAGGTGCTCACAGGTGTATGGGATTGGATGGGATCCATCCCAGGGGGATGAGGGAGCTGTGGATGAGCTCCCCAAGCTGCTCTCCATCATTTACCATCAGTCCTGGCTCAGCAGGGAGTGCCCAGAGCACTGGAGGTGCCAGTGTGAGCCCATCCCCAGGAAGGGCTGGAAGGAGGAGCTGGGGAACTCCAGGCCTGTCAGCCTGACCTGGGTGCCTGGCAAGGTTATGGAACAGATCACCTTGAGTGCCATCACAGGGCACCCACAGGATGGCCCAGGGATCAGAGCCAGCCAGCGTGGATTTAGGGGTGGCAGGTCCTGCCTGACCAACCCGGTCTCCTTTTATGCCCAGGTGACCCAGCTGTGGATGTGGGAAAGGCTGTGGATGTTGTGTGCCTGGACTCCAGCAGAGCCTTTGACTCTGTCTCTGACAGCATTCCCTGGAAAAGCTGCAGCCCACGGCTTGGGCAGGTTCCCTCCTGGCTGGGAGATTTAAGAGCTGGCTGGAGGCTGGGCCGAGAGAATGGTGGGGATGGTGCTGCACCCAGCTGGTGTCCAGGCACTGGTGCTGTCCCCAGGGATCTGTGCTGGGCCCAGTCCTGTTTAATATCTTCACTGATGGTCTGGGTGAGGGGATCGAGTCCAGCATTCACAAATTGCAGATGGCACCAAGCTGGGTGTGAGTGTGGATCTGCTGGAGGGCAGGACAAGAAGACAACGCCTTAAGCTGCACCAGGGGAGGCTCAGGCTGGACAATAGGAAGGAGTTCTTCACAGAAAGGGTGAGTGGGAACTGGAATGGGCTGGCCAGGGGGGAGGTGGCAGAGTCACTGTCCCTCTCCAGTGGCACTCAGTGGCATGGTCTGGGTGACAAGGCAGTATTAGGGCATTGGTTGGACTTGCTCATCCCAAAGTTCTTTTCCAGCCTATTTGATTCTGTCATTCTCTGATGTTTGGGACACTCTGGGGCCATTGTGACACTGCAGGGCCTCGTGGAACTAAGAGGACCATGGTGACACCGTGCAGCCCCACAGAACCAGGGCTCCATGGTGGTTCTGTGGGGCCAAATGGAACCAGGGAGTGCCCTGTGACACTCTGGGTCCTCATGGAACCACAGAGGCCATTGTGACACTGCAGGGCCTCGTGTAACCAAGGGGCTTCACCATTTTGACACTGCAAAACCAAGGAGACCATTGGGAGACTGCAGGGCCCAGTGGAACCAAGGGGCCATTCTGACACTGCGGGGCCTCATGGCACCAAGGGGACATTGTGACACTGCAGGATCCTGTGTAACCAAGGGGCCTCTGTGACACGATGGGGCCTCAAGGAATCTGGAAGAACGTTGTGACACTGTGTGGCCTTGTGGAAACAAGGAGTCCATTGTGACACTGAGGGGACTTGTGGAACCCCAGAGACCATGGTGACAGTGTGGGACCTCATGTGGCCATGGGGCCATTGTGACACCCTGGGGCCCCATGGAACCAAGGGGCCACTGTGGAACTGCAGCGCCAATGAGAACATTGTGACACTGAGGGGCCCCATGGAACCAAGGGGAACATTGTCACATTTTGGGGCCCCATGGAACCAAGGAGACCAGTGTGACAGTGCAGGGCCTGGTGTAACCAAGAGGCCATTGTGACACTGAGGGGCCCCTTGGAACCAAGGACTTCTTTGCACATGTCACCACGCTGGATGTGATTTTTGATCTGAGAGAACATAGGAGTGGTCTGCACAGGGACCTTGATAGGCTGGATCCAGAGGATGAATCCAACACGGTGAGGTTTAACAAATCCAAGTGCCAGACCCTGATATTTGGCCCCAGTGCTACAGGCTGGGGACAGAGTGGCTGGAGAGCAGCCAGGCAGAAAGGGACCTGCAGGGACTGATGGACAGCAGGCTGGACATGAGGCAGCAGTGTGCCCAGGTGGCCAAGAAGGCCAATGGCTCCTGGCCTGGATCAGGTATGGTGTGGCCAGCAGGAGCAGAGCTGCTGTGCCAGCACTGATCTGCCCCAGCTCTGCACACAGACATTGCTGCTGCAGCTCCAGAGAAGGGAACACAAGGGGATCTCTGGAAAAAACTTTGCTGGGAGATGCTTTAGTTCCTTTAAAGCCGCACGGAGTGCAGCCCCTCACAGACACAATTAGTAGCCACAGGGAAGATGAAGGGAAACAAATTGATAAATGGCAAAACCAATGGCTTTTCTTTGTGGACAATATTAAAAAACTGAAACATGGGAAAAAAAAGAACAACCCCATGACCAAACCCAAAAGAATTATCAAAGGTGATTTATATTACATGGCCTGTCCCTGCTGCAACCCCGGCACTGCCACCCCCGGGGCTGTGCCCGGCCCCGAGAGCACTCAGGCCCTGCAGCAGCACCAGGGCCACCAGGGCAGCGGGGCAGGGCCACGGCAGCAGCACTGGCAATACCAAGTGCTGCTGCTGCTGCTGGGCACAGCTGCTGGGCCAGCACTGATCTGCCCCAGCTCTGCACACAGACATTGCTGCTGCAGCTCCAGAGAAGGCAACACAAGGGCATCTCTGCAGAAAACTCTGCTGGGAGATCCTTTAGTTCCTCTAAAGCCACTGAGAGCACAGGCCCTCATTGACAGAACCTGTGGCCACAGGGGACTTGAAGAGTAACAAAATAAGAAATGGGAATAACAATGACATTTATTTTTGGACAATATGAAAAAAGTAAAACAAAGAAACAGAACTCCTGAAATGAGAACAACAAGAAGTATCAAAACCAACTTCTATTACAAGTGATTTGAAGAAATTCGCCAGCACTTTAATGTTTCCAAAACCATCCAGTCATAAGTGTGGACACTGCAGCCTTGAGCTCCTGGTTCCTCAGGCTGTAGATGAGGGGGTTCAGGGCTGGAGGCACCACCGAGTACAGAACTGACAGGGTGAGATCCAGGGATGGGAACGAGATGGAGGGGGGCTTCAAGTTGGAAAATGTGGCAGTGCTGATGAAGAGGGAGACCACGGCCAGGTGAGGGAGGCAGGTGGAGAAGGCTTTGTGCCGTCCCTGCTCAGAGGGGATCCTCAGCACAGCCCTGAAGATCTGCACATAGGAGAAAACAATGAACACAAAACAACCAAGTGCTAAGAAGATGGAAAACACAAGAAGTCCCAATTTCCTGAGGTTGGAGTGTGAGCAGGAGAGCTTGAGGATTGTGGGGATTTCACAGAAGAACTGGCCCAGGGCATTGCCATGGCACAGGGGCAGGGAAAATGTATTGGCCGTGTGCATGAGAGCAGTGAGAAAGGCACTGGCCCAGGCAGCTGCTGCCATATGGGCACAAGCTCTGCTGCCCAGGAGGGTCCCGTAGTGCAGGGGTTTGCAGATGGACACGTAGCGGTCGTAGCACATCACGGTCAGGAGGAAATACTCTGCTGAGATGAAAAAGGCAAAAAAAAAGAGTTGTGAAGCACATCCTGTGTAGGAGATGTTGCTGGTGTCCCAGAGGGAATTGTGCATGGCTTTGGGGACAGTGGTGCAGATGGAGCCCAGGTCAGCGAGGGCCAGGTTGAGCAGGAAGAAGAACATGGGCGTGTGCAGGTGGTGGCCGCAGGCTACGGCGCTGATGATGAGGCCGTTGCCCAGGAGGGCAGCCAGGGAGATGCCCAGCAAGAGGCAGAAGTGCAGGAGCTGCAGCTGCCGCGTGTCTGCCAATGCCAGCAGCAGGAAGTGCCTGATGCAGCTGCTGTTGAACATTTGTGCTGTCTTGGCAAGGGGACCTGTAGAAAAAGTAATCATGGAATAGTTGGGTTTGGAGAAGACTTGAAATATCCCAGCACAGCCTGGGGTCACTTTCCGCCCACTGCCTGCCCAGGGCTCTGCTGCCTGGAGCTGTCCCTGCCAGCAGCTGCTTCCCTGTGCCCAGGGCTGGGCCCTGCCAGTGCTGCCAGAGCCCAGCCCAGCCCTGGGGGCTCAGCTCTGCCCTGCAGAGCCCTCCCAGCTCAGGCACTGCCCAGGGGCAGCTCTGGCTCTGCAGGCTCTGATGGCAACGTCAGAGCAACCCTGAGGAGGCGTGAAAAGCGACACTGATGCTGGCTCAAAAGACTGATTTCTTTCACTGCATGGTTTATTCAGATCTCAGATAATTTATTGTCTTTCCTCAGCCTTACCTGAGGGATGAATATCTATGTACAATTTCCCATCCAGGCAACACAGAGCAGTAGAATGAAAATCAGGATTTCCCTTTTTATGCAGCCCCTGCCTTGCTGTGCTCCCTATATAATCTAAATTCTGCAGTGAAATGCTATGCTGGGAGCAGTCCTGAACAATGCAGCATCCTCCCCACACAAGGAGAACACTTCCAAGCCTCACCAGCTGTCTTCTCCCACCCAGATCTTGTCCCCCAGTGCTGGGAGCAGCTGCCAGGGCTGGCTGAGAGCTGTCCCTGGCAGGCAGCAGAGTCCCTGCCCCAGCACAGCACCCTGGGCTGCAGGATCCTGCTCTGCAGGACAGCCCTGGGCACCCCTGGCTGCTCTGCACAAGAGACAAGCAGAGAATGTACTCACAGGCTCTGCAGGCATTGGCATGTTCCAGCTGCAGGAGATGGCTCCAGGAGCTGCAGCTGCATTGTCCTGCAGCCAGAGGTTCCTGTGCCAAGGGCTGGCAGTGATTGTGCCCCAGGCACTTCTCAGCCCCTTCCCAGCCCTGACTGATTGAAGCTCTCTGGGCCTCTGTGCTGTGCCCGGGCTGGCTGCAGGCAGTGCCCCAGCCCTGCTGGGCTGGCAGAAGAGCTGCTCATCCAGAGAAATGTGCTTTTGAAGCTCTTCTTGGTGAGCAGGAGCTGCCTCTGTGCCAGGAGCCCAGCCCAGCTCAGCAGCACAGACACAGCACAAGGACTTTAATGAGCCTCTGGGGCTTTGTGCTCAGGCCCTGAACATCAGTCCCTGAGAGGGAGCTGAAGAAACCTCTGCAGAACTCCAAGGCAGAATCCAACTCCAAAGTTTCTTGGACTTTTAATGGGTCCCAGAGAGGGACACGACTGAGCAAGTGTCCCCAGGCCCCAGGCAGAGCAGAGAACTGCAGGCAGTGATGACAGGTGGGGACAAAGAGAAGCCAAGTCTTGGTGCCCTGGGGCACAGCAGGGTCTGTGCCAGCAAGGGCTGTGAGGAGACACCTTGTCCTGAGGCCCTGGGGCCTCCTGGCACAGCCCCAGCCAGGCTGGGCACTGTCAGCCCCTTGTGCTGCCCTCAGCATCCCCCCCCAGCCCACATCCCAGTGGCCTCAAGGATCTGCTGCAAGGAGTCCCTGGGGAGCCTTGCTCAGCAATGGCCCTGGGGGCTCCTTCATGCTCCCTGCAGGGACTGCAGGTTTTTCAAAGGACTTTGGCTTTGGCTTTTGCCTTGGAGTCTCTGAGAGGTCTCTGCAATCATGGCCTCCAATTATCTGCTGTAATTAGTCCCTGGAGAGGCTTTGTCAGTAACAACTCTCAGTGGGGCTCATTATTGCTTCAGGGTCCTTCAGTTTTTAAGGTACTTGGTGTTTCCCTTTTGATACAGACTCTATGAGAGGATTGTGCAGTCACAGCCTCCAATTACCTGCTTTAATTAGTCCCTTGAGAGCCTTTATCAGTACTGACACTCAGTGGGGCTCATTAATGCTTTGAGATACTCAAAGTTTTTAAGGTACTTTGGATGTTCCTTTCTACTCTGAATGTCTGAGAGGTGTTTTCTCCAATTCTGCCCTCTAATTCTATCCTCCAAGGAGTCCATGAGAAGCCAGTGTTGGGATGGACCTCAGTGGGACCCATTCATGCTTTGAGACACTTTGGGGTTTTCTTTTGACTTGGACTCCTGGTAAGATTATTTGCAATCTCCTCTCAGGCCCTGAGGTTCAAGGACTCAGCTCCAAATGCACCACGGGGCTCATTAGGATCAGGCAAATCCTGACAAACCATGGCTCTGCCTTGATTTTCTTCTTGCCTAGTCCAGTTCATTAGGAATGTTTCCTTTTATAGTTATGGAGAAATATTTCAATGGGCTTCTAGGAAATATGTATTCCTATTTTAAAGAGTGTATTTGTTATTGCTCTCTTAAGGAAGAGCTGATTGCAGCATTCTGTGATTGATATCGATGTAGGGCTGCTCTAAAGGAGGTCTGGCCAGGTCAGTGAAGTTTTATCTTGGAGCTGACCCAGTGTGGACAACCTTGCCCCACATTTGCCAATCCCATGTGAGAAACGATTTTCACTTTCAAAAATTTAAATGTTTTAGTAAGACCTTATCAAAATACAACAGAAGACTGAATAAAGAAAAGGATACAGCACCAGGAGCAAAGGATTCAGTCACCATGTGCTCGTCTACAAAATGGATGTTCTGTCTTTTACACCTCTAGCCACTCCCAAAGTCTTGTCAATCGACTCCTTCTTCTCTGTCCAGTGGTGGAGATCACTGTCTCACACCTTGATTGGAGGTCAGGTGCTGCCATAGGAACAAGCCAACCCTCCCAAATGCCCCAAATACTGAGGCCATCCTGTGATAGCAATGCAAGGGGGAGGGGAAGGATAACTGTACATCCACCAAACTTATCATATATTGAATATTCACCCCTTAATTGTGAGAGTCAACCATGGGATTACTCATCTATAACAACCCCCCCCTTTTCTTTTTCTAAAAGTCATTTTGCTTGAACAATTAAGTGAAAAAATTTCCCTGTCTCTTGAATGATTCATACCAGCATCTGTTGATGTGGGCAAGGACAGTGGGAACAGGAGAAAAAAAAAATCTCAGGTTTTCCTTTGACACACTTATTTGGAATGGACAAAAGGGCATCCCAGAGGTCCAGTGTGGCTTTGACTCCCATCTACCGTGCCTTTGTGGCTGCTACCCATAGTTGGTGCATCTTAGGGGTGAGTACAGAGGACAACTCGGTCCTGCCCTCCAGTCCCTGTTGTATTAAAAGACAACTGAGGAATTACAGAGGTCTGGTCTGGCCTTTTGTCCCTACCTTACCATGCCTATGGGGTTGCTACCCACAGCAGGGCTATGGAGCCTTCTTGGTAGCAAACAAAGGGGCCAACCTGGCCTTGCCCTCCTTCCTTTGTCTTATTTTCTTGAAGAAGCTGTCCCATTACCTTTTACAGTCCCTTGTGTACTTCCCCTCAACAGATGCTGGTAATTCTCACCCATGAAAACAGGAAGACAGTTCTTGAGCTGGCTGGAGGAAGCTTGACTCTGCTTTTTGGGCATCTTGGTGTTTTCCTGGTTGTCTTTCAGTCTTTGCTTGAGAGTCAATCTTGTTTCACCCGGCCTGGATGTTACAGTCCACTCTTTGGGTTCTTCTCCTGGGCCTTTGACTCTGTTGCCATGAGTCCATCCCCACTCTGCAGCTCGCACGGCTGATTCGGTGGTGAGCAGTGCCTGAAAGGGACCTTCCCACTGAGGAGTTAGAAGCTGATCTCTCCATGACGTGATCATCACCCAATTCCTGGGATTAATATTATGGATTCTGAAATCCAGAGTGGTAGTTTGAGGATTTGCCCCTTTATGTCTTAGCCCTTCTAAGGTTTGTGCTATAGACATCACTTATTTCTTGGCATTGGCTTCCCCTTCCTCATAGGTGGCAACCTTCTGGGGTGAGGTCAGGAAGGGAAACACAAACATCATTTCATAGGGTGACACCCCCAGATCTGATTGGGGTTGGGTTCTAATTCTTAATAAGGCCAAAGGAGACATTTTATCCATGACATTTGGGTTTCAATCATTAGCTTAACTAGACCTCATTTAAGAGTTGGATTCATTCTCTCAATCCGACCGGAACTCTGTGGATACCATGGAGTGTGTAAATCCCATTTTACTCCCAGGGCCTGAACAACCTTCTGCAATATCTTCAATATGAATGAGTTCCCCAGTGGGAATCAATCCTGTTTGCCATCCCATATCATGGAACGATTGATTCTAGAAGTGTTTTACTCAAAACTTTGGCATTGGCTTTCACAGTGGGTACCACCTCTACCCAATGCGTCACGTGATCTACTATCACTGGCAAAAACTTCCACCATTGTACCTGGGGAAGCTTAGTAAAATCTACTTGGGTGTTTTGGAAGGGCTGTAAGGCCAGTTCTCACCCTCCCCTGGGTGTTTTCCTCATCATTTTCCTATTCACTTGTTGACATATCACACTCTGTTCAGTTACTTGCTTAGCGATTCTGAAAATTCCTGTGCATCCCCAATTCCTTAGAAATTGATCACTTAGCACTTGTGTACCCCAATGTGTTGTTCCATGTATGCCTTCTAGCATTTTCTTGGCAAGGGGTTTATTATTATTTCCTTCCATCTGCTCATTTCCCTTCATTATCTTTCTTGTCTCCTATTTTAAGGAGTTCTTCCTCTTCTGTCCCACTGAATACAGGGACTTTTTGCATTTCTTTCATGGGGGTTAATACTATTATTAGTTTTTCTGTCTCTGATTCAGTTGCATTTTTAGCTTCTAAATTGGCTAAATTGTTCCCTTGCTTCCTTTTTGATGTCCTTCAACATATACCACCACTACTTCCTCTGGTAATTGTAAGGTTTCTAACTCTTCTAAAAGAAATTTTTTGTGAATCAGTCCCTTTCCCTTTGAATTTAATAGCCCCCTCTCTTCCTAAATTTTTCCAAAGACATGCACTGTTCCAAAAGCATATTTTCAGTCTATATTTTGTTCCCCTTTTCTGTGCTAACATTTCCAGAGCTCCTTTTAGGGCATACAACTCAGACCTTGGGCTGACCATTTGGAAGGTAACTTTCCCTTTTCTATGGCCACCAACCCTTTGTGGAGAGCTTTTTGGATAATTGGCTAGCTGAGAAAGGCCACTTTGATGTGATACTGTTGGATAAGGATAGGGGAAACAAGCTGGGGATTAAGTAATCAGTGTCCAATCACTGACAAGGGTCATGGTGACCTTTGCTGCAACATGAAGATGGGGGAGAAAATCGTTTGCCAGAAAATGAATTTAGCCTAGGTAGAATAGCCACAGGAATGTAAACATAGAAACAAAATAATCATTAGAGCATAGAAATAGGTGTGGTTGATCTAAGTGTGCTTTAACCAATAATGAGCTTTTGCAATATGTATAAGCTTCATTAACACCAATATAAATATGTGTGAGTTATCAATAAAATCTGAGATTTGCTGTTCACGCGTATTGTGTGATGCAATTCTTCCGCCGTTCACGACAACCCTTCATGCACTATAGCATACCCCGATACCCTGTGCCCCTTTATTACCTGTGAAATCCATTGATGTACAATCATTTTCCACCTTGCAGTGGTTGATCTGTTAGGTCCTCTCTTCCTTTAGTTTGATAGTTTATAACCTCTAGGCAATTATGTATTAGTTCCTCATCTGGTTCTCCATAGAAGAACTGGGCAGGGTTGAGTTGGTTACTCGTGATCAGCTCTAAACCATTATCTATTAAGATGGCTTCGTACTTTAGCACTTGGGAATCAGTGAGCCATTTCTCAGCCTTTTGGCTCAGGATACTGCTTACTGAGTTTGGGATATATATCTTCAATTTTACCCCAAAAGGTTAATTTTTTGCTTTCTGCTATGAGTAAGGCAGTTGCTGCCACAGCCTGAATGCAGGTTGGCCACCCCCGGCTGACAGGGTCTAGCAGCTTTGATAAATAGGCCACTGGTTTCCTGGATCCTCCCTAGTCCTGGGCTAACACTCCATGTGCTATCCCTTTTCTATATCTACAAACAGAAGGGTTTGTCTAAGGCAGGAAGACTCTGTGCCAGTGCACCAATTTTTGTTTTAAAGCTTCAAACTTTTGTTCATCAACTTTTTCCCACCTAATCTCTTCCTTCACTAACTTTTTATACAAGAATTTGATGGCCTGTGTGTATCCTTTAATCCATAGCCTACAATATCCCAACAGGCCTAAAAACCTTCGGACTTCCCTCTTAGTTTTTGGCCATGGGAGTGAGACTGTCCCCATAATTCTCTCAGGGTTCAGCCGCCAGCTCCCTTGACAAATTACATTTCCTTGGTATTTTACTTCTCGCTCTACAAATTGGAGTTTCCCTTTTGATACCCAAAGTCCTTGGTCCCTCAGAAAACTTAACAACACTATGGTGGATTTCCAAACTTCTTTTTCTTCCCATCCTGAGAGAAGCAAATCATTTACATATTGGATGAGCTTTATCTCAGGTTTGATGGAGAAGAGCTGTAGTACTTCTCCTAGGGTTTGACCAAAGAGGTTTGGGGATTCGGAAAACATTTGGGGTAACCCAGTCCACTGAAGCTGTTGCTTCCTCCCAGAATCGATGTCCTCCCATTCAAAGGTAAATATATCCCACTTTCCTCTGGCAGTGGGTATGCCCAAGAAGCATCTTTTAGGTCTATCACGCTAAACCACTGGGATGTTACTTAGGAGTGTATAGGGATTAGGCACTACTGGGTACCGATTCACTGTTCTTTTGTTCACTTCTCTCAAATCTTGGAGAAGCCTGTAAGTCCCATCTGACTTCTTCACTGGTAATATGGGTGTATTATTGGGGGGGGCATACATGGTTCTAAGGTCCTGTCCTCAAGTAGGTCCTGGATCAGCGGCTGGAGTCCTCGTCTCCCCTCCAGGGAGAGTGGATATTGTTCTACCCGAACTGGATGGTTCTCATTAACTATTTTTATTACTATAGGTTTCATGTTCAATTTACCTCGGTTTTTTGGTTTTGTCCACACCATCTCATGAATTTTCTCCTCATCTTCTTCCCTTAATTGGAGAAGCTTAACTAACATTTTCCCTTACTCTAGAAGCACTCCAATGTCAAACTGCACCTGTAAATCATGTCCTAATAAATTTCACCCTGCATCTGGAACTAATAGAACATTCCTGATTCCTATTTTCTTTGTTCCTTCAAACTTTATTTGCTTTACAACTGAGGCTTTGAACCCTTTCCCTTTAAAGAGAAGGCACCTACTACTTGCAGAGTAGAGTATCTTGACTCTTTCTGCACCCCTTTGGAATTCTACAAACACAAGTTCTTTCAAACCCTGTGCCTACTAAGAATTCAAATTCTTCCTCCTGGGGATCTATTTTTAAAGTTATCAAGGGCTCCTGATGGTATTCTGTCCCCAGGAGGTAGAGCCCCTGACACCCCTAGTCTTCCACTTCTCCTTTTTGCTCAGTCTCATAGACCCTCAGATCCTTTTCCTTCTGGGGGCAATTCTTTCTTATATGCCCACTCTCTTTACAGTAAAAGCAAACTGGTCCTGGGTTCCCTTGTTTCCTAAACTCTCCTTTTTGTATCGAGGCCCAGGGGCCTGCATCCTCCCTCCACCTATCTTCCCGCACTTGGAATCCCCCTCCCTTACCTGAGTTGTTCTTTGCATGCTGGTTTCCTTCCCTAATGGCAGGTACAATTACCTTTGATTTTGCCTTGGCCTTCACTTCATCCCTTTTTACATACACCTTCTGTGCTTCCCTTAAAAGGTCTTCTAACCTCCTTTCTTGCCAACCATCTAACTTTTCTGACTTTCTCTGTATATCTGGCCAGACATGAGTGACAAAATTTATCTTTAGTAAGATCTGCCCAGCCACCGTGTCAGGGTCAACCCCTGAATACTGCCTTATATTTTTCCTCAACCTTTCTAAACACTCTGTGGGGGTTTCTTTGCTCTTTTGCTGCTCATTGAAAGCCTCATGGGAATTTTGGATAAGTGGAGCTGCTTCTTTGATGCCTCTTATAATCAATCTTCTATATTCCTCCATGTCTTGCCTCCCCCCAGTGCTGCTGTGGTCCCTGGTGGAGCGCACTATCGGCATTTTCAGATCCCCGGGAGGTCCTTGCACATGCTCCTGTGGAGAGCTTTGTGGATAATTGGCTAGCTGAGAAAGGCCACTTTGATGTGGTACCGTTAGATAAGGTTAAGGGAAACAAGCTGGGGATTAAGTAGTCAGTGTCCAATCACTGACAGAGGTCATGGTGACCTTTGCTGCAACATGAAGATGGGGGAGAAAATCTTTTGCAAGAAAAATGAAGATAGCCTAGGTAGAATAGCCACAGGAATGTAAACATAGAAACAAAATAATCATTAGAGCATAGAAGTAGGTGTGGTTGATTCATGTGTGTTTTAACCAATAATGAGCTCAGCTTTGTAATATGTATAAGCTTCATTAACACCAATATAAATATGTGTGAGCTATCAATAAACTTTGGGATTTGCTGTTCACGCATATTGTGTGCTGCAATTCTTCTGCCGTTCCCGACAGGACCCTTCCCTGGGGAGCCTGGCCAGGGCCCCAGCAGCCTCTGGGCAAAAGCCTTTTCCTGACATCCAACCTGAGCCTGCCCCGACTCAGCTGCAGCCGCTCCCTCCACTCCTGTCCCTGGACACCAGAGGGAAGAGGTTCCCACAGCCCCAGCCAGGGACCCGCTCCCAAGGCTGCTGCCATGGCCACCAGGGCTGCCACCAGCTGGGATGCTCGGTTTCCACGGGCCGGGCTTCAGGAATGGGATTCCCCAATTTCCTGCTCCTGCTAAAGCCGCACTGCCCTCGCTGCCCTCCCGCCTCCTATGGAAAACAGAAAAGGCAAAGATCCTAGGATGGGGTAAAAACAATTTATTGGGAACAGCAACGAGGTAGGAACAAACAGAAACAAAAACAATACTGGTAACAGAAGGGATAAGAAAAAGGATTTACAGGGAAAACTATAAGATCAATGACTGGGTCTGCCTGGCCATGTATTTCCTCCTGTCTGGAAAGGACACCCTTCTCCTCTGGGAGAGAGAGTCCCTGTCCTGCCCCTGGCAATGACCTGAGTTGAGAACGAATGTAATGACAGGGCCATGGCCACACCCTCACGTTCTTCAATCCCACATCATATCATCGGCAGGGGCAGGAAAGGTACAAGTGTCTTCCTAGCATGGAGCAGAGGGAAATGGATCTCCCAGGGCTTTTCCCAATATAGATCCTCCAATGGGGGATAAAGCTGGAGCAGTGCATGAAGCTCCTCCTGCACTTAGGGCATTTGCAGGACTTCCCTTACTGGTGCCTCTGTGGGTGTTTGGTCAGGTCAGAGCTCTGGGTGAAGCTCTTCCCACACTGGGACACTCGTAGGGCCTCTCCCCGGTATGGATGCACCGGTGCCTGATGAGGGTGACGTTGCGCTTGAAGCCCTTCCCACAGTAAGGGCAGCGGAAGGGCCTCTGCTCTGTGTGAATGCGCTCATGCAGGCGGAGATTTGAGCTGGTCTCTTCCCACAGGTGGGGCACTCGTAGGGCCTCTCCCCAGTGTGGATGAGCTGGTGCCTGATGAGGTGGGACTTGTGCTTGAAGCCCCTCTTGCAGTCAGGGCAGAGGAAGGGCCTCTCTTCTGAGTGAATCTGCTGGTGCCTGGCGAGATCAGAGCTGGTCTGAAACCTCTTCTGACACTCAGGACACTCGTAGGGCCTCTCCCCAGTGTGGATGCGTTGGTGGGTGACGAGGGCAGAGCTGCAGCTGAAGCCCTTCCCACACTCCCCACACTCGTAGGGCCATTCCCCAGTGTGGATCATCTGGTGGCTGATCAGGGTGCTGCTCTGCCTGAAGCTCTTCCCACACACCAAGCACTTGTGGGGCTTCTCCCCATCATGAAGCTGCTCATGGGCCACCAGCTCTGAGCTCTGGCTGAAGCTCTGTCCACCTTCCTGGCACAGGGTGGGTCTTTCCTCCTCAGAGCACCCTGGGCTGGGTTTGGAGCTCCTCCTCCTGTGGGATCTCTGGGACTTGTCCTCCCTGTTGGAATTCTGCAGCGTGGAGCCACTCAAAATGGCCTCTTCCACGAGGTTCTGCCACAGCGATTTGCCCTCCCTGGTCTTAATCCTCGTCTCCTTTTCTGGGGGAGGAAGGACAAGGAGAGGATGGGATTTGCCTCCGTGCCAGAGGGAAGGGGAAGGAGATCCCCCCAGTACATCCCCAGCAGGACGGGGTTGGTAGCAGGGTTGTCCTGCAGCCAGGGGCTGTGCTGGGCTGGGAGATGGAGCAGGAGAGAGGGGGGAAAGGGGCACTGACTTCCTCCTCACCTGCCTCAGTATCCCGGAGCTCCTTCCGCTTCCTCACAGCCTTTTCCTCCATCTGGTCAAAGTTTGGGAATGGGAAACTCTGTTTTGCGAGGAAAACAAGGGAAGACCATGTTGAGTTATGTACAGGATTGAAGGCAAACTTGGGGGAGAGTCTAAACCAGAATTAGAATTTAATAAGAAAATGAAGATCAAGGCAATGATACAGAAACACTGCCTTAAACTGACAGAGTCAGGATATAACCTGACACCCTGTTGCTCAGGGTGGTGGCAGCAGTCCCATTAAATGGTGGCTGCAGTCCTGTTGGAGGGATGAACGTGATTCTGTCCAAGCAGTGATCCTGTAGAAGGGTCTGGTCTTCCTCTGGAGGTCCAGGGGTGGTTCTGGAGCTCTTGTCCTCTGGGAATCCAGTAGGCAAGCTGCTCCTGGTGTTGCAAGCCTCAGTTTACATCCAGGCAGGAATGCTTGGATCCTCCCCCTGGGCAGAGCATCCCACAATGGGATGATGGAATTTGATCAGTCCTGCAGTGACACTCAATGGCCCATTCACAGAAGATATCTCCCCTGGAGGGCGTTATCAGGGCTGAGTCATGGAAGAGATCAAGAACACTGCCCCACCTGTTTCTAGCAGTTGATGAAGATGGGGATTGAAAACATGCATTTGGTTCCATCTTACACTGCAGCCTGAAACAGTGGGGGAATCCCTGCTCAGGGGGTGAACACCATCCCCCTTACCCAAACTGGCTCAGGTGTAAAACCCCCACCCTGGAAAGGCCACACACACAGGGGACAATGTCACACTTGCCCTGCTCCAGGGCAAATGGCATCTCTCTAATATTTTCTTATCCAGATTGCAAAATTATTTTGGCACAGTGAGTTCAGGGCACTGTTCTTTGACCCCAGTTGCCTTTGACAACAGCATGGTTCCCTCCTCTGAGGAGGTTGTAGGTCTCTCTGAATGAACTCTTGGAAACTTGGATGCAGCTTCCTCTGAGCAACTTTTTGGGAGAACTGATGAGGAAAATGTCTTTTGTGGGACTGGAGTGTAAAGAAAATATTTTGTTGTCCCTCCTTGAAAAGTTTGTTAAAATCACTGGAGGAAATGGAGCAAATTATACCAGCAAGACTGACAAGGTTCATTCACCCCATGGTGAGGAACACAAGGCTGCTAAAAGTCCCACAAGAAGCCCAGCTCAAGTAGCTAAATTCCCGAATAACTCCTGAATTCCTAGGCTTGGCGGCTTTGCCAAATGTGAGAATCATTTTTCTCTTCATCCCTGTCACCTTTGTGACAGCTACACAGAGCTTCCACTTCCTTTTAATAATATCTGTATTGGGCCGAATTTGCACTTTTCTTTAATTGTAACCTGCCAGCAGCTGAGCTGGAGCTGTGCAGGAACCAAGGAAACTTGGAATTGCCACAGAATTGCTTCTATTGTCAGCCGGTGCTGCGGTGGCCGTGGGGCAGAGGGGTGGGAAAGGGGGTTCCGGGGTGGCAGTGGAGGAAATGCTGGGCCCGGGGGCTGAGCTCAGGGCTGAGCACGCAGAGATGGTTTTGTTCTTGCTGAGCTCGCACTGAGCCGAGGCCTGTCCTGCCCCTCATTCGGCCACGCTGGGGAGGGGCTGAGGGTGTGGGGGAGCTTGGGAGGGGACACAGCCAGGACAGGAGATCCCAGCTGACCCCAGGGATACCCCAGACCATAGGACATCATGATCAGTACATGAAGTGTGGGGAACAAGGAGGAAGGGGGGCACATTTGCAGTGAGGGTTTTGTCTCCCCAGGTAACACTTAGGCAGGATTGGGCCCTGTATCGCCAGTGGGCAGGGCCCGCACCAAAGACAGACACCAAACTTAACTTAAGGAACAGTGTAATTTAGATAATGCCAATTTGCAAAAAATTACAAAAATATTAGGTAGGCAAAGCAAATAATCATTAGTAAATAATTCCGAAAGAGAAGATGTTGAAATGAGTATCACACAACTGTCCATTTCTGGCTGCAGGCTCTGGAGATTCTATCTCTGCCTTCAATCAGGGTTGCATTCCCTAAAGAATCCTGGTACTAAATCCTGCTTTCCAAGGCTGGAACAGTGTCTCAGGTTTAGCTGGGTGTGTATTCAATTACCCTCTGTTAAAGGTGGGGCAATTATCATCTGTTAATTGAGCAGTCTACTTTATCTCTTACTGATGAATCCTCCCTCCAGGGAGATATCTTCTGTTAATGGGCCATTGAGTGTCACTGATAAAAATTCCATCATCCCATTGTGAGAAGCTCTGCCCAGAGGGAGGAGCCAAGTATTCCTACCTGGATATAATCTGAGAATTGGCACAACAGTCAGCCTTCTCCCACAGGATTCCCAGAAGAGCAGCTTTCAGCTCCACTGGATCCCGGAGGAAGACCAGGCCAATCGACGCCACAACTGGACCTTCAGAGGAAAACTCCACCCTTCTACAGGATCACTGCTCCAACAGAACCACACCTGTCACTGCAGGAGCACTGCAGCCACCATTTAACAGGAGTGCTACCAACACTCTGACCCACAGGGGGTCAGGTCGTATTCTTACTCTGTAAGTAGTTTTTAGTACTACTGCATTTGTATTTTTAATTTTCCTTCTGAAGAACTGTTATTCCTATTCCCATAGACTTTGCTTGACAGCCCCTTCTTTTGAAAATTATAATTCCAAGGGAAGGGATTAACATTTTCCATTTCAAGGGAGTCTCCTGCCTTCCTTAGCAGACACTTGTCTTTTCAAACTGACACAATGCCCTGGGACACCCAGGCAGGTGAGGAGCAAGTCAGTGCCCCTTTCCTCCTCTCTCCTGCTCCATCTCCCAGCCCAGCACGGCCCCCGGCTGCAGGACAACCCTGCTGCCAACCCCGTCCTGCCGGGGATGCACTGGGGGGGATCTCCTTCCCCTTCCCTGTGGCACAGAGGCAAATCCCATCCTCTCCTTGTCCTTCCTCCCCCAGGGAAGAAGCTGAGGATGGAGACCAGGGAGGACAAATCCCCACAGCAGAACCTCATGGAAGAGGCCATTTTGAGTGGCTCCACGATGCAGAATTCCAACATAGAGGAAAAGCCCCAGAGATTCCACAGGAGGAGGGGCTGCAAACCCAGCCCAGTGTGTTCTGAGGAGGAAAGACCCACCCTGAGCCAGGAAGGTGGACAGAGCTCAGAGGTGGTGGTCCATGGGCAGCTTCATGATGGGGAGAAGGCCCACAAGTGCTTGGAGTGTGGGAAGAGCTTCAGGCAGAGCAGCACCCTGATCAGCCACCAGATGATCCACACTGGGGAATGGCCCTACGAGTGTGGGGAGTGTGGGAAGGGCTTCAGCTGCAGCTCTGCCCTCGTCACCCACCAACGCATCCAAACTGGGGAGAGGCCCTACGAGTGTCCTGAGTGTCAGAAGAGGTTTCACACCAGCTCCCATCTCCTCTGCCACCAGCGAATTCACTCAGATGAGAGGCCCTTCCGCTGCCCTAACTGTGGGAAGGGCTTCAAGCACAACTCCACCCTCGTCACCCACCGGCGCATCCACACTGGGGAGAGGCCCTATGAGTGCCCCCAGTGTGGGAAGAGCTTCACAAGCAGCTCTCACTTCACCAGACACCAACGGAGCTGCTCGTAAGGAAAGCCCTGCAAATGCCCCAGCTGCAGGAACAGCTTCATGCACCGCTCCAGCTTCATCCCTCTTTAGAGGACCCACGTTGGGAAGAGTCCTGGGGATCCGTTTTGCCCATGATCCATGCTGGGAAGACACCTGTCCCTTTTCCTGCACGTGACATGATGTGGGATTGAAGAACATGATGGTCTGGCCATGGCCCTTTCATTACATTCACTCCCACCTCAGAACATTGCCAGGGGCAGGAAAGGGACTCTCTATCTCTCTCCCTGGGGAGAAGGGTGTCCTTTCCAGACAGGGGAAATTGTGGCTGGGAAGAGACAGTCAGTTGTGTTTAGTTTTTCCTGTCAAAGTTTTGTTTATCCCTTCTGTTATCAATATTGTTTCAGTACCATTTGTTCCTTATCTCGTTGCTGCTCCCAATAAATTGTTCTTATCCCAGCCCGGGATCTTTGCCTTTTGTGCTTTCCATGGGAGGCGGGAGGGCAGCGAGGGCAGCGCGGTTTTAGCAGGAGCAGGAAATTGGGGAATCCCATTCCTGATGCCCGGCCCGTGGAAACCGAGCATTCCAGCTGGTGCCAGCCCTGGTGTTCATGGCAACCACCCCTGCCATGGGGTCTCCATGGAGCTGCCAAGGGACTGAGCATAGCAACAGGGTGGCTGGTGATGGTTTCCATGGAAACTGACCATAGCAACAGGGGGCTGGTGATGGTTGCCAGGGAAACTTACCATAGCAACAGGGGGCTGGTGATGGTTGCCTGCTAAGGATCAGATTTGTTACAGGCCCTCAGAGGGGCTCCATGGGGACTTTCCAAGAGTCTCCAGGCTGTTCCAGAGCTGGAATGTCACAGGCAGAGACAGGGGCTCCATGGAGACCTCCCAGGGCTTTCTGGGGATGGTAAAGAGCCCTGTGGTCAGAGGCAGTCACAGCCATTCCATGGTGACATCCCAGGGCACCTTGGGCTGCAAAGGCACCGATCTGTCACAGGCACTCACGGGGGCTCCACGGTGACATCCCAGGAGTCCCCAGGCTGCCAAAGAGCCGGGATGTCCCAGACACTCACAGGGGTTCCTGTCATGGCCACAGTGGGAACTTCAGGTAAAGTTTATTAGAGAAGCTCCTGTTGGGTCACAAGGTGCAGAAAGGATTCCCAATAGTCCCCACAGATCCTCAAATGTTTCCGTTGAGTCAGAGATGACACAGACTCAGATCAGAAGGGTAAGGGCTAAAAGCCACCCATTTTTTCAATCCTCTTCCTTTTGACCTTGGTTTTCTACAGGTGGATCTCATTGGTCATTTAATCAACACATTTCACATGATTGGCTGATTAAGACAACCCCCTTCAGTAAACAACTTTATGGAAAAAACAACCTATTACATACACCACCTGTCCATAATTTACAATTCTTTCTCTCCAGCTTCCTAATGGTTCCCAATCTAATTAATGGGAAAACTCTCTTGCTTTCTCTGTCTCTGACCAGACTCCCATATCCACAGAAAAATACGCCCAAGGACCTCCAGGCTTTGTAATCTCCTTCTGTGAGAGGAGCCTTGGAGCAGCTGGCTCCAATCCCAGCCTCAGACTTTTACAGAGTTCATGGGTAAAGAATTATCAAGGTGAAATTTAACCTTTAGCATTTGTCCCACAGGATTAAGGATGGCAAAGCATATATATATATATATAAATTTCTATTATCTATTATGGTAACGATTAGACAAAATTATCTTATCTTAATCAGAAATATTGAGTCCAAGGTATAAGAGCTGTACCATATTATATTATATTATATTATATTATATTATATTATATTATATTATATTATATTATATTATATTATATTTATTATATTATATTATATTTATTATATTATATTATACTAATTTATAGAAAGCACTCAGAAGGAATTTCAAAGCAATTTTATTAAAGGAAAAGAAGCTGTTTTTAAGGAGAGATTGATGTCAGTCCCCCAGACCAATGACCATGGGCAAATCCCTTTGGCTCATCCTGGAGCAGTGACCTTGAAGGGTGTCCCCACTACAGGGAGGAATCTCCACACCCCCCAGGAAAGGAAATGTCAGGAGATGATGCCATTAAAATTTGGGATGGGGCTTTTCTAGTCTGAGGTGCTTCCCTGTCAGTCAGGTGCGCCCAGGCTGGGCCAGCTCAGCAGCTCTGCAGAAGCTTTCACTGGTGTCACTTGGTTGCTCCTTTCTCTGGGGATTTTCCAGCACTGTCACAGCTTCAGCTCCCTCTGAGGATGTTGAACTTTGGGATGGATGAGTCAGACTTTTTTCTGCAATATTCACCCCAAAAGCAGCGTGACCCCCCCCCCCCTTCATTTCCCACTGGGGGCTTGGCAAACAGGGCCTTGCTGGAGTTGTTGGAGCCCATTCCAGGCAGAGCCTCCTGCTCCAGCAGGAACTGCCTTTCCTGTGCCATCAGCAGGGCAGGTCCCGCTGCAGGAAAAGCCCCAGGCCAGCCCCAGCACAGGGAAGGCCTCGGGCACAAGGGCAGAGTGCCGTGCTGGGAGCTGTGCCAGGGAGAGCCTGAGGCATCAAAGGCACCTTGGCAGCAGCAGCTGCTTGCAGGCCATGGCCAGAAGCCTCCCTTGGCAGCCCGGCCTGGTGGCCACCACTGCAGAGCTGCTGCCTCAGGGCTCATTCCCGGCTGGCCTCTGAAAAGCCACTTCTGCTCCAGGAGCCTGACTGGGAAGCCATTGGCCCCAGCACCTCGGGGACAAGATATCAATGACAAAACTCTTCATGCCAGCAGAGCCAAGGCAGGGGCAGAGGAAAGGGCAGAGCCAGGCCCAGGGGACAGGGCTGCCATGGTGATGGCTGTGAGGGCACTGCCCCTGCAGCAGCCTGGCTGCCCTCAGCAGACATTCTGGCCAGAAGCATTGTGAGGGCACCCAGCATGGCAGAGAACCCACACTACAGGAATTTTGTCACTGGGGAGTAGAGGGTTTCACCGGGTCAGGTTGAAGAAAGCACCTGCTCTTGGACAATTCCTGGGATGGGGCAGCCACTTCTCTGAAAAAAACAGCTGCAGTTTCGTGCCACTGTCATCATTGTAAAGTATTTCCTCTTCCAACAAATGTAAATCCACCCTCATTCAGTTTAGAGATATTGACCCTTGTTTTGTCACTGCAAGATTTGGGAGAAAATAACTTTGATCACTGTTTTTCCATTTTAACAGACCTTGGAGAGGACCCAAAAATCTCCCAAGATGGGGTTTGGAGGCCTCATCATAAAACCAGCAGGGACAGTCTGCAGGCTCTGGGGTCAGTGTGGAGACTGAGGACAGAACAGGAATAGCCTGGGAGGGAGTGGAGGATGCTTTTAGAGAGGCTGGGGCTTTCCTTCCTAGTGAGAATGAGCCTGAAGAAGACATAATAGCACCAAGGGCAGCTGGGGAGGTCCAGAGTTGACACCAGGAGAAAGGAATTTCCTTGCCAGGGAAGGGCTGTGGTGCAGCATGTCCCCCAGCAGGAGACTGGAGCAGCCCCAGGCTTTGTGTGGGAAGGCAGGGGCAGGCAGGAGGCAGAGCTGTCAGCAAAGGAAGGGGCCAGCCAGGTGGGGCAGCCGGGGGATTCCTACAGCCTGCAGGGACAGAGGCGCAGGTTTGCTCAGCACCAGAGACACCTTTGCCTTGCTTGTCCCCACCTGTCATCACTGCCTCCAGTGTTCTGCTCTACCTGGAACCTGGGGACAGTTTCTCAGTCCTGTCCCTCAGAAAGATCAATTTTATGCACAAGAAACTTCAGTGTTTCAACCTCACTTTGAGTTCTTGAGAAGTTCTTTGAGCACACTCTGAGGGACTGAGTCTGATGCAAAGAGCACCAAAGCCCCAGAGGGTCATTACAGTCCTTGTGCTGTGTCTGTGCTGCTGAGCTGGGCCGGGCTCCTGGCCCAGAGGCAGCTCCTGGCAAGGGCAGCAGAGCTGCAGAGAGACAGCTCTGGCCAGGAGCAGCTCCTGTGCACAGCCCAGCAGGGCTGGGGCACTGCCAGGGCCCCTCAGGGACACCAGCAGGGCACAGACAGAGCTCCCAGGGGCTCAGCACTGGCAGGGGCTGTGGCATGTCCCAGAGGGGGCTGTGTCACAGCAGCTCCTCTGGGGCTGTGTCATGGAGGCACAGAGCAGCTGTGATGCCAGCAAGGGGCTGTGTGACAGCACAGAGTGGGCTGTGTGAGGTCACAGATTATGCTATGAAATCACAGAGCTCGTTGTGTGAGGTCACTGAGCAGCTACAGCATCACAGAGGGAACTGTGTGACATCACAGAGCAGGCTGTGACATCATGGCATGGCTGTATGACATCACAGAGCTGGCTGTGAGGTCAAAGTGTGTGCTGTGACATTACAGGGTGGCAGTATGACATCACAGAGAGGGTTTTGTGGCATCACTGATGGAGTTGTGACATTACCCAGCTGTCTGTGACATCATAGTGTGAGGCCATAGAGCTGATCTTGGCATCATAGAGGGTGGCTGTGGGACATGAGGGAGTGGGTTGTGACATCACTGGGTGGCTGTGTAACATCATAGAGCAGGCTGTGACATCACAGAACAATCTGTGACATCGCAGTGTGACTCTTTGACATCAGAGTCTTCTGTGAAATCACAGAGCAGCTGTGTAACATCACAGAGGACTGTGTGACATCATAGGAGGCAATGTGACATCACAGGGGCTGTGTGACATCACAGGGGCTGTGTGACATCACAGGAGAATGTGTGACATCACAGAGGCTGTGTGACATCACGGGGGCTGTGTGAGGTCACTGTGGAGGTCACTCTGCCCCGGCCCCCCTCACATTTCCCCCCAGAGCAGTCCAACCCTGCTCGTGCACAGCGGGGTCCCCTATCCCCCCAGGTCCCCCTGCCCCCGGCGCCGCAGCCTCCTCCAGAGGATGTTCCATGAGATCAACCCCAGAGCCTGACACGGGGATGGGGGCCGGGGCCCTGGGGGTGGCACAGGGGGACAGGGACCCCCCGGCAGTGTCCCTGTGTCCCCCAGGGCCAGAGCCTGGGTCAGGGCTCCTTCACCCTGTTACCAACGAGGGCCTGAGAGCGCTGAAAAAATCCCCAGCAAGGGAGCAGCAAAAACCAGATTTAATATTAAGCAACAGCAGCACAAAGTTCCTTGGCAGGAGTCACTCTGCTCCTGACTGGACACTTCAGGCACACCAAGGAAACAAAGCAACAACAAAACCAAACAGAATCCAGGTAATCAAACCAGAAATGAGCCAAGAGCTGTCCCTGTGTGTGTATGAGACACAAGAACAGTGAGGGTAAAAGGAATATGGCCCAAAAGTTTAACAGAGCCCAAACTTAATAGGACTTAACATAACCTTAACTGATACCTTCAACTTCACAATTTAGCAAAAGAACAGCACTTAACACTATTTAACCTAATTTTTAACTGATGACTTTACAATTTAACAGAGGAATAACATTTAACTGTATTTAATTCCACTTACAACTTTTAAATAACTTAGCAAAAGAACAACTCTTAGCAGCATTTAACTTAGCTTAGACCTCATGACTTATCCTCACTTACAGGCCTGACTGGCTCAGCTATCCAAGGCACTCAAACCCCTCCGAGAGCAGCATTTCTGCCACATTTCCCCAGCACGGGCACTCCTGTGTGCACACAGACACAAAGAGTCAGTGCAAGGCACCTGGGAGAAATTCCCCTCAGGGCAGGAAATGCTCCCTGTGGATCCTTTGGCATCTCCCCAGCGGGTGAAGGGTTGAGCCTGGAGGAGTGGGGGGATCGGCCCAGGCTCCATCGTTGTTGGGGATCCCCGAGTGCAGCAAACGGGAGAGTTCCCGGCTGGGAGAGGCCCCACTCAGAGGGAGTCGCTGGCCCAGGAGAGCTCCTAGGGCTCCTTTTGGAGCGCTGTTTGTAGGGCCCCAAGAGAGGGGCTTCAGTCCCAGCAATGGTTCATCCTGGCCACACTTGGCACCAACAGCTTTCTTTGGCAGTGTGAGAACAGGGATGTTGTGCCACTGAGGGAACAAAACCAGTTCCCAGGGCTGCTCCTCCAGAAAGCAGGAGCTGATTGGGCAGCAGCAGTGCCTGGAGCAGACAGTGTTTGTGATGAGTTGCAGAGGAGCTGAGCCCAGGGGCTGTTGGCCAAGGCTGAGCCCCAAGGAGCATTTCTCATCTGGCAGGGCGGCCTGAGAAGGGGAGGGGGGAATGCAGCAACACAGGGCCCATGGAACCAAGGGAGCATTGTGACACTGTGGGGCCCTGTGAGACCAAGGGACCATTGTGACACTGTGGGGCCTTGTGACACCAAGGGACCATTGTGACACTGTGGGGCCCTGTGAGACCAAGGGACCATTGTGACACTGTGGGGCCTTGTGACACCAAGGGACCATTGTGACACTGTGGGGCCTCATGGAATCATGGAGAGCATTGTGACATTGCTGGGCCTCATGGAACCAAGGGGACCATACTGACACTGTGTGGTTCCATGGAATGTAGGGATCATTGTGGCACTGAGAGGTCCCATCAAACCAAGGGTCCATTGTGACTCTATGGGGCCTCATGTAGCCATGGAGACCATTGTGACACTTTGGGGGGGGGTCATGGAATCAAGGGGCCATTGTGACACTGCAAGACCCCATGGAGCCAAGGGTCCATTGTGACATTGCAAGGCCTAATGAAACCATGGAGAGACCATTAAGACACTTCACAGCCTCATGGAACCAAGGGGCCATTGTGACACTGTGAGGCCTCATGGGATCATGGAGACCATTGTGACCCTGGGGGTGCCCACAGAACCAAGAGGACCATTGTGATGCTGTGGGGCCTCATGAAACCAAGAAGCCTTCGTGACACTGCAGGGCTGCATGGAACCAAAGCTCCAGGGTGACACAGAGGGGCCTCCTGTCATCAGTGGTCCATTGTGACACTGTGGAGCCAATGGAGACCATTGTGACACTGCAAACCCCCAGGGCCCAAAGGTCCATTGTGACATAGCAGGGCTCATGGAACAGAGGAGTCACATGACATTGTGGGGCCTATGGAACCACGGAGACCATTGTGACACCGTGGGGCCTCATGGTATCATTGGGACCATTGTGACACTGCAGAGCCTAATGGAATTTTTGGGACCATTGTGACACTGCAAGGCCTTCTGGAACCTAGGAGTCGTTGTGAAACTGTGTGCCCCCATAGAAACAAGTCACCATCCCACCATTCCCATAGGCACTGTGGGGCCTCATGGATCCAAGGAACCATTGGGACATTGTGGGGCCCCACAAAACCAAGGGAACACAGAAAAGGTCTGGCTGGTTTGGCCTCCCAGGGGCCACCTGACTGGTCCAGCTGATCCTGGCATGTTGAGGGTCTCTTCTCTTCTGCTGCTGAAACACTGGGGCTCCATGCTTTCCTTCATATGGAAAAGATCTGTCCTTCTCCTCCAAGAACCCATGGCCAAAATTTGGATTTCACCTCCAAATTTCCCTATATCCAGGGATTGTTCCAATAGGAATATTGCCAGGACAAATTTGGCTGGCAATGGTTTCACAAAGGTCACCTCTCTTCTATCCCCAAAAAACTGGGGAAGGCTCCGTGCTTTCCTTCCTATGGGAAAGAGCTGTCCTGCTTCTCCAGGCGCCCATGGACGAGACTGGGATTTCACTCCAAAATTCCCTATGTCCAAAGACTGTTCCCAGAAAAATCTGCCATTCCTGACAAGTCTGGCTGGACTTGGCCTAGTGAGGCTCAGACCTGCCTTTCAAATACTGGGACTCCGTGCTTTCCTTCCTATGGAAAAGAACTCTCCTCCTTGTCCCGATGCCCATGGCCACATTTGGGGTTGCACCTCCAACATTCCCTGTTGTGACAGACTGAAGGAGATTGTTGGCTCAAAACATTTCATGTGTGGGGGAGGAAGGGGCAGGTCCAGCCTTGCCCTGCCCTGGAAGCCCAGCCTTGCCCTGCCCTGGACCCCCAATCCCCCCAGAGCCTCTATCCCAGCCCAGCAGTGGCTGCCAGTCCCTGGCCCAGCACAGGCAATGCTCCACAGCCACCTCTGCAGCCCCAGCCCAGCGCCTGAGGGACCAAATGAGCCCAAGCCCCACCTGGGGGAAGGGCCCAGGGAGACCAAGGGGTATTGAAGGCTGACCACAAGGCAAGCACACATCTTACCCTGCATTCTCTTGGAATTTCCATCGGAACAGTGCTGGAATGCAGGAATTGGTTGATGTGTGTGTGCTTCTCTGTATCTTTTTTGCCTTTCTCTCTTTCTGTCTATTCTTCTGTTTTTGTGCTCCTGCAAATTTTGTTTAACATTAAATTGAACAGGCTTAGAGTTTGTGAAGTTGAATGGGCAAAGTCAATGCTTTGAGAAGTATTTTTTGTTGATTGAATGTCTGTCGTAGTTTGACATGAGAAGAATTTTAAAAAGTAATACAAAACTTTTTGTGTAACTGACAATCTGTTAAACCACTGAGATACTGAACACGCCTCTGTGAAACACAAATGTTAAATATGAAAAAACCCAGAAACCTCCTCTTTCTTTTCCAGTCAACAAAGAAGCAGCGGGCCCCGGCCCTGGCCCCCATCTCAACCAAACCAAACCAAACCAAACCAAACCAAACCAAACCAAACAAACCAAACCAAACCAAACCAAGCAATCCTTCCATGGGCTGAGCCCCTTCCCCCCTCCCCAGGCTTCCCCCTCCCCATTGGCCCCATTCTGACCAAACCAAACCCCAACAACTCCCAAAGAGGAAAACAAAAGAGGCTACAAAACCCCAACCAGAACAAAGCCAGCCACAGCTATTAAAATCTTACCATCAAGTCCCCTCCTCCCAACACAACTAAAACCAAAAACCCCTAAAACTTACAACCCATACAAAATAACCCTACAACTAAAATTAAACAAAAAGCCCCACAAAAATGAACCATAAAACCAATCCTAACACAACCCAACCATAACTTCCACCACAAGTTACTGGCAGGTCAGGTGCCAACCCTTTCAATACTTCAATCCTCCCTCAAGTAAAAGGAAAAAAACAAAATAAAAACATAAAAAAATTATAAAACCATCAAAGTCAGTAAAGAAGACATGAAATCCCACATAAAAAATTAGAAAAAGTACATTAATCCTAAAAATAAAATCCTCATATAAACTATAATGAAAAAACTCTTTTTTTATAGCACATAAAATTATAAAAAAATAAAAATATTCAAATTATTATCAAACAGAAAACCTGCATACTAAAAAAACCCAAATGTTAAAATAACTTTAATTTCATAAAAAGTTTTAACAGAAAAGATAAAAACATAATCCAGTACCCCCAAGAGAAGATCTCTATTCCCAGAGATAAAAATAATTACAAAAGTAAATAACAAAAACTTTTACCTTTAAATAACTCATCTTTAAAACAGTACCCATAAGTTGACATGGCCCATCAACAAGCTGTAGAAAAGCTTATGGCAATAAAAACAACTTAACAATACCAAAGTTCCACAGAACTGATATCCATGACAAAATTAAGAACCACAAAAAACCTATTTTTTCCTTTTGAAAAAAAATCTCCATAACCTTAACAAGAAAAACTTCTCTCCCTAAGTAAACTAAAAAGACTATTCTAGAAATAGTAACCTAACTAGAAATTGAATTTTTACTTTCTTTATATAGTCAGTAAAAAGAAAGAAAAAGACGCAAAGAAAAATAGTGTTCAAAAGAATTTAATTCTTACTCCTTTTTTCTTTTTTAATTTACTTTTAATAAAAATTTCTTTATACACTTTTAAAATTTTAAGCCCACTTTACCTTTCTCGTAATCCAATCTCACAACAAAATAAATACATAAATAATTAACCAACACTAAAACCACCCATACTCATCAAATCGTTAGTTACGAAATCTCAAGATTAGAAAAATCTTAAATTAACAAACCAAAACCACTACAATGTCATAACAAACCTTTTGCCAAAGTTTCCCTGATTTTCTAAAGTTCCCAGTAAAGGCTGTTTTATTGTTTTTGAGCTCCTGAGAATCCCTTGTTGGTATTTCTCCAGGGAGTCCAACTCAGAGGACACAAACAACTGCAATTCCTTTTAAATGTCTCCTTGAGAGAATTGTTTGGGGGATGGGAGTCAGGGCTTGTGTGTGCTGCTTGGCCCAGCCCAGGCAGGGCTTTCCAGCCACATTCCACACTCCATTGCCCAGCTGGAGCCGCTGGTGCCTCTGAGTTGTGCTGCCCCAGCCCCAGGGACGCTCTCCTTGTCTGCCCATTCCCCCACGGTCTCTGGGCAGGGATGGCCTCACTGGGGGCTGCTGACATCCTCAGCAACTTGGAGGCTGCTGCTGAATTTCACTGCTCCAGAGGCTTGTTCAGCCTTCAGCTCTTCAGTGCAGGAATTCAGTGTCCCAGGGCTCATGAACATTCAGAACACCTTAACAGGCCAAGCCTCTGGGAATAATTAGATTTCAGTTTCCCAATCTTGTGTAGTTAATAAGAGAGATTTCAGAAGTGCATTCAACTGAATATATTCTATTTAAAAAGACAGTGAGAAAACTTTTTTCAGGTCCTGTTTAGTTTTTTTTTTTCCCCTGTTAATAGCAATCTCCAATGGACATTGACTCCAGGTACCTCCTCATGCAGTTTGAATAGATATGAAAATCAAGACCCTTCATGGCTGACAATCAATCAGACTCTGTCCCTATCCCCAGCCCACCATTTCCCCCATCCAAGTCCTGGCACTCAGAGCAGCCTTGTGCAAATCTGAGCTCCCTCCAGCCCAGGCTGCACCTGCAGCTTTCAGCTCCTTGGCTCCAACTCCCACCTGCTTTCCTTGGAGAAGGAGCTGCCCGAGACACAGAGGGATGTTCATTTCTTGTCAGCCAACAAAGCCAAGGGAAGGCACAGCTCCATCAAATGCCAAAGTCATTCCTCTGCTGGATATTAAATCCACTTTGCACAGCAGACAGTCTCAGAGCAATGGAAAACACCTTCTGTGCCCAGCACAGATCCCAGGTTCCCCCCCAAACCCTCCCTGCCCCGATTCTGCCCAGATTTGCTCTTTGCACACACGAGTCACAGGCTGAAGTCAGGAGCTCCCTCCATGCCCAGAGGAAGGAAAAGAGAGAATGGAGATGAAGAGCTCTCCTGTGCAGAGCCAAGGTCCAAGTGCAGCCCCTGCAGTGAACCACAACTCATCAGGTTTGTGTCCTTTGGGCTCAGGGCCTGGTGACACTCAGAGGCACAGAAAGGTTTCTTGCCAGCAAACACAAGCTGAACATTTGAACAGTTTAAGAACCATCACAGCTCTTCCCTCAGCTGTCTGGGATGTCCCAGCAGCATCTGACATGTCCAGATCCCCAAGGGATTTCCAAAAAGGAAAAGTGCTAGACAAGGACATAAGAAAACACAATTTTGTGATAGATATAAACACAATTAAGATGTTGACTAATATGGTATTTATTTTAACATCAGAAAGACTGGACAACTTTCTGGAGCTTAAAGCATGAAACCAGTCAGTTGAGAGGCATTTGAATGACCAGAGAGCATCTGGTGGACGACATCTGGGAGCAATGGAAAGGACATAGATCCATCCAGCCAGTCTAGTGAAGAGATGGCCACTTAGACATGGCCATTTAAACAGGAGAGCTAAAAAAACCTGATGAAAAAAGGAGATTAAATAATAGAGTGAATATTGGTGACACAAGTAGATGGAAAGATCAGCATTTCTTCTCCTGCCATTCGTAGAAAAATCCAGTAGATCCAGAAAATTCCTGTTCCTGATGGGAAAACTTTG
This sequence comes from Molothrus ater, assembly GCF_012460135.2. NCBI lineage: Eukaryota > Metazoa > Chordata > Aves > Passeriformes > Icteridae > Molothrus > Molothrus ater. The sequence continues at coordinate 6,389 of NW_023416712.1, read as the reverse complement.
CCATTTCTCAAAAGAACTCAGATTACCTAGATAATAACGATTTTCTTGTATATTAGGAAACTAACCGGTATTAACACTTGTGCCCCTTTCTAGGCAGACATCAGCTGTGTGCCGATTACAGGCAGTGCCACTTGTGCCCTGAGGTGCCCAGATGGGATTGGATCTCTCCGTGAGCACCTGAGGGAGAGCAGAGCACCTTACAAGCTGCAGGTCCCTGAGAGCCCCGCAGGGCTCCTGTGCCATCAACATCTGCTCTGCTCCAGTCTGAAACAGGGCCCAGCATGGTGCTGGGATCATCAGAGAGCTGAGGTGTGTGCTGGAATTCAATGGCCTCCCCATCCCGCAGCAGCCCTGCATTTCCCTGCTGCAGCCTTGGTCTCCAGCCCAGCCATGGAGGCTCTTTGGGCTCTGGAGTGTTGCTGCAGCCGCCAAGGGCAGCTGAGCTCTGCCTTTGGCACAGTCAGGCCTGGCCAGCGCAGGCCATGCTCAGCAATTGCTTGTGTGTGCCTGGCCTTGCTGTCAGCCCCAGCAGCGGCTGCGTGGCCCCTTTGTGGCCCTGTGCTGGCCCAGCCATGGTGGCCCAGCCCCTGTGCAGGCCCAGCCCAGGCCAGGAGCATTGCGGCTGGGAACGGCCCCTGTGCCGTGGTGCCCACAGCAGCCTTGGGGCTCTGTGCCCCATGGCCTCCCTGCTGGGCAGCCTCTGCCAGCTCCTGCAGAGCCCGTGGCACCTGTGGGGCTGCACAGACAGCCCTGCCCCGGCTCTGCCGGCCTCTGGGCCAGCAGAGAGGCAGCCAGGGCTGGCCATGGCTGGGAACAGGCCCTGAGCCCCACAGGAGGATGGAGCTGGGCCACAGCCCAACTCAGCCCAGGCCAAAGCTGGGCTCAGCAGCCAGGGCTGCCAACGCATGGGCACAGAGGCTGGCGCTGACAAATGTCCTGGGCCCCCTCCCTGCTCTGTCCCTGCCAGCAAGGGCACAGAGCAGCCTCCTATCTGGGCCACTTGCCTGTTTGCAATGCCTTGCACAGGCGCTGGCCCTGCCCCACAAGGCCTGGCCTGAGTCCTGCCCCTGCACGCTCAGCCAGGCTGAGATGGACACTGATGGTTTCTGGGCCAGGCTCTCGGAGCCCGGCCCAGCTCCCTGCAAGCTCTGCCAGCTGCCCTGAGCTCTGGGCAGCACCAAGGGCCTCTCTGAGCCCAGCCCAGCCCAGCCGGCTCTGGCCCCACAGCTCTGCTCAGGCCAGGCTGCTCTGGCCACTGGCCCCACGCCCTCAGCCCCTGCCAAGGGCACAGCAGCAGCTGCAGCTGCCACAGGACTCAGCCCCAGCCATGGGGAAGGTGCTTGGCCAAGGCCAAAGGAGGCTCCCTGGCTGCCCTGCTCCCCTTGGGCTGAGGTGCTGAGAGCTCTGCAGCCCCTGCTGCCATCCCATCTGCCCAGGGCAGCACAAGAGCCCCAGCCTTGGGGCCCTCAAGAGCTGCTCCTGCTCCAGGCCCAGGGCCCATGCCGAAGCTGGGGCAGCCACAAAGCTGTGCCCATTTTTGTCCATTGCTGCTCTGATGGGGATGGACCCTCAGCCACTTGGAGGTTGCTGATTAATTTTACTTCTCCAGAGGCCTTGTCTTTTTTGAGCTCTTCACTTTAGGAATTCAGTGAGGAATGCTCATAAATACTTGTTTGAAACACCTGTAAAAGAAAAGCTCATGGGAATAACTGAAGTTTTCAATTGTTCTGTGGTTAAATAGACATATTTCAGAAGTGTATTCAAAGTGAATATGCTATATTGAAAATAATGCAGAGATAATTGTTTTGCCTTTTTAATTTTCTTTTCCTATTTATAGATTGGTATCAGCAATGTCCAATAGATATTGGCCCCCAGCACCTCCTCATGCACTCTGAACAGATATGAAAATCAAGACCCTTCATGGCTGACAATCAATCACACTTTGTCCCTATCCCCTCCCCACCATTTCCTTCACCCAACCCCTGGCACTCAGAGCAGCTGAGGAATGGACTCACATCTAGGGGTGTCCCAGGGCTCAGGACTGGGGACAGACCAATTCAATCTCTTTACTGCTGATCTGGACGAGGCCATCGAGGGCACCCTCAGTCAGTTCCAGGTGAGCCCAGGCTGGGTGGGAGTGTGGCTGTGCTGGAGGGCAGGAAGCTCTGCAGAGGGATCTGGACAGGCTGGAGCCAAGGGCCCAGGACAATGGGATGAGGTTCACCAAGGCCAAGGGCTGGGTCCTGCCCTGGGCTCACATCCACCCCACATCCCTGGCCATGCCCTGTCCCTGATCCCCACAGCCTGTCCTGTTTCCTTCATCCCTGCATTGCCAGGGACTTTCTGGGGCAAGGGAGCTCTGTTCTGGGGATGGAGGGAGGTGCAAGTGCCACCATTGGAGCAGGAACCACAACTCATCAGGTTTGTGTCCTTTGGGGGCCAGGAACTGGTGACACTCAGAGGCACAGAAAGTTTCTCTTCATGGCCAACAGACCACGGTTGAAGAAGACACAATTTAATAACAATCATGCTCTTCTCTGAGCTATGTGCAACGTCCCAGCAGCATCTGAGGAGTCCACCATCCAGAAGTGATTTCCATACTAAATTAATTTCAGAAAATTTGGTTCTGAGATAGACATAAACACAATTAAGTTCTTGTATCAGGATGCTCATCCTGGAGTGGGGGCAAAACAGCTCCAGCAATTCCTGATTTGCAAAGCTGTCAGTGGTGGATGAAGAAGGGAGGTCAGGCTGCTCTTGGTGCTGTGGAAATGCTGAAACCAGCCTGACTCATTTCATCTCCTCCTGTCCTGGCTGATCTCCCCTCTTTCCCCTTCCACCCATTGGCTTTTGTCTCCCACCAGGCCCCCAGTGAAGAGCCTGGCTCTGTGTTCTCCATCCCCTCCTCACTGGCACTGCCAGGCTGGGATGAGGAGCCCCTCAGCCTTCCCTGCTCTGGGCTGGACAAGCCCAGCTCCCTCAGCCTCTGCTCACAGCCCAAGGGCTCCAGCCCCACCTTGGAGGCCCTTCCCAGACCCTGCTCCAGCTGCCAGACATCTTTCCTGCCCTGGGCAACCCAACCCAGGCCACACTGACCTGGATAATCCACATCCTTGATGTCCTGGTGTGGTGGTTTGACAGGAAATGTGTTTTCTGGGATGCTTTGGTCAGGCCAGTGAATGTTCAGACTTTGATATTGGCATCTAACCTGGCCATTAGGACATTGGACACGCCTTTGAGAACATGGAGTTAAAAGCAGAGCTCTCCCCTGGAAGGTTCTCTTGGGTTCTGGCGGGAAAGAGTTCGGGTCTCTCCCCTGGCCCAGCTGCTGGCTGGGCAGGGGGAGGGGAAAGCCATGTGGCCGGAGAGGTAGGCCTGAGCCCGGGTGGAAGGGTGGAAGAGAGAGAGAGAGAGGCACCGGGAGCCACCGGGCAGCCCCCCCTGAGAGACACAGAGAGAGAGAGAGAGAGAGAGAGAGAGAGAGCCAGTGCTTGAGACTGCTACCTTGAAACTTGATAAACATGGGCCTGTGCCAGCAGCACGGCTGGGATGGAGAAGAACGGGGGGGTGCAGCCGGCCGCTTGTAGGAGCTTTTAACCCCCTTTTAAACCCCTGGGCAGCAGGGCTGGTGCCTTGGCCGGTGGGCCAGCAATCCTGTGCATGTATTTCTGCTGGCCTCTTAGAGCTTGCTTTGTTTTTTGAGGGGTTTGTTCAGGTGAGCATGGTGACCCACACAGATTCTGAACAAGTTGTCCCTGTCCATGGTGAATGCAGTCCGCAGAACGGTGAAATGTACAGTTGTTCTTTCCCTGTCACAGTCTCTCCTATGGCTGGCTGTGACAAGCTGTAGTCTCTGACTGCTCTTTGGGTTTGACTTGAGGAGGAAGAGTTGACAGCTCAGCTTGCAGCCTAACACCAGTGTTGTTCCTAAGGGCTTGCCTTTGAAATGCTGTGTCTGGGCCATCGCTGCCAGGCGCCCTTCTGACACAAACAAATTTCTTGTCCCAGAGGGACGCAGGATCTGCCGTCAAAGCTGCCGCAGCAGCAGCATCCTCTGAAGAAGCCTCCTGTCCGCAGCCTGAAAACCAGAGCATGAGCAGTTCGCCCCGCTTGAGCCAGAAGAGAGAGAAGCACTTCCTGAAGCTGCTGAGTACGTCCTGGCGATTTCTTGTGCAATCCAGCAGTGTATTATAGTGTGTGTGCCTCAGCATGAGCTGTAGCACGTTCCTCACTCTGGTTTCAGACAGACATTTGCACTCCCTACAGAAGCCAGTGTTGTGCTTGGGGGCAGCCAGGGAGCACTCGGGGCGTTCCTTTTGCCTTTGAGGCAAAAGGTGGGAGTGGGTGGGCTTTGCCTGAGCTTCCCTGTGCAGTAAAGACAAAAGCTGGGATTGTGTCCCAAGCAGCAGTAGGCTGCAGCCTAGCCAATGACTCAGTGAAGGTGTGTGTGCTAGTCCAGCCAAACTGATGAGAACACTTGGCTTCCTAGATTCCCTTTAGACTCCTGACTGGTAACCAGTCATTGGAGACAAAATACTTCAGAGAAATTGCTTGGCTGTGCAGCTGGTTTAATGCTGGTGTTGTTTATATGACTGTTGGTACTTCTGTTATTCCTTCTGTGGTTTGGTTTGATAAGAATTCTACATTTTGGTTAGCCTGACCTCCTTGAAGAGAACATCAGGTGACAGCACAAGTAAGAGTGGAAGATGCCTTTTCAGTACCCCCTACAAGTTAAAAAGTTACATTCTTAGAACAATCTCAAGGTATCAGAGAGGAAGAACTGTTTTCAAAGTGCCCCTAAAGAAGAAAACCAGGACGCTTTTCTTACAATCCCTACTTGGTATTTTAGCTGTGTCCTTAGGAAGATGCATCCAAGAGACACATCTATGTGGCATGGTCAGATAAAACTGCCCTGCAAGGAATTCTCAGGAGGAAGCCTGCAGCTCCTCTGCTGCATGTTCCTCCAGTAGCAGGCACTTTGTCACTGCTAATGCCCAGCTGGTAAATATTCTTGGAACACTGAGCATTGGCTCAGTGTTCCAATCCCTGCACAGAGTCCTGCACTCTAGGAAAGCACACCAAGGCTTAGTGACTCTGCACTACAACTGAGTTGCTTCTTACAACTAGTAAGAGCTGCCAGTGCAGTGCTGTCAGAGAATAACCGGTCAGGTACAGAACAGAGCCCAGTTTACTCAGTGTCTGCCATCAGCTGCTGGGACAAAAGAGGGGTTGGATCGACTCCTCCAGGGTCTGAATTCAAAGACAACCATGTTCTGGCTTGAGTTGGTCAGCTGTAGCAGCGGGCGGGGGGCGGTTTTAAGATGCTGGTTGCTGCTACCTATTTCCCAATAAGCATCTCCTGGAGAAAAGCCACTTGGGTAAACATTCAGGCAGGCAGTCAAGTCCACACACACCACACTCACCACAGCAAGCTTAGTGCACAGAGGCAGAGAGGCCTTTTATAAGGTCAGTTTCAGCGAGGTTTATTTGAGCACGCCCGAGGGAACCAGAAGACAAAAGATAAGCCATGTCCTCTGCACAAGGTTTAAGTAGGGGCGGGTACGAGGGCGGTAGCAAGGGGGAGGGCAAAGGGAATGGGCTCTCAGGAAGAAGGGGCCGTCCACCAGGGGTATCACAACCAATGAGGAAACAGGGAAGGAGAAACCAGGGAAAGTTGGGACCTATGGGGAAAGGAAGTGGGATGTATCGGTGTTATGCAAGAGTCCATGAGGAAGACTTTTCTGTCTGCCCAGGTAGGGTGGAACTCTATTGTAAGTATTCCTCCCTTCATGGGAGGGCTCTGGGGATTTCCCTGAGGGACAAGCAATCAGAGGATTCCACAGTCAACAGCTTGTAACACAGCTGGCTGGGGCTCTGGCTTCTTCACAGTGGCTGTCAGTGGCCATTCGTGGGCTTTGCCCAGCTTTTTGTCATACCTGCCCTGCCACTGACAGTGGTGTGACTGCGGAGGCTGCAGCCTTCCTTAGCTGTGAGGTTTCAGCTGCCTTCACCTGGACTCGTGAGAGGATCAGCATCTCATTTGTGCAGGCGTCTGTGTCACGGCAGCGCCTGAGGAGCGCGCGCTCTCCTTGTGGCCCGTCTGGGCTGTGCCCTGTGGGAAGATGGGACCCGTGGGTGGTGTCCAAGGGGCCGAGTGCAGTGCTAGTGACAGCTGCTGCTAGTGACTGCTTCTGCTGCTAGTGACTGCTTCAGCCCAGGCTGAAGACAAGGCCTTGTAGCTCTTCACTACATGGGGAACGGGCAAAGTGGTCTTCAGAACTTAGCCTGCTCATAAATGAAAAGGGTTCTATTTCTTACAGCCATTGTTCTTGGATGTAGCACAGCATGAGCTGCTGTTCTCTAAAAATGTCAAGGCATTCTTTAGGCAA
>NW_023416711.1:0-125223 GCF_012460135.2 Molothrus ater | reverse complement strand
GTATCTGCGTCTTCTGCGTGTCTTGCCGCTCTACACTCAGCAAAAAGCTTTTCCACCATATCTTGCAAGGAGAAACTCTGCCAGGAAGAAAACATCCAAAATCTTGTTCTAAAGCTTGCACGGGGGTCTGCAAAGCGTTTGGCAAGAATGAAAGGTAGTTGTCCAAAACTCGTTCTTTTCCAAAAATAACCATGGAAAAGGCAGAGAGTGGTAAAGTACTGTTTTCTCTAAGTCTGAAGGCTGCCCACACTGTGCCTGTGTGCTGCAGCTTGCATCTTCGCCTTTGGAAGCTGCCGCTCTCGCCGATTCTCCCGGAGGCGAAGAAGCGGCTTCTTCGCACACAGAGCATTGTGGCGAGCGCAGGAGCTCCTGAGAGCGGTTTGTGCCGAAAGAAGCCCGGGACCGGCACTTAGCTTCGGAGAGCTGCGTATCTGCGTCTTCTGCGTGTCTTGCCGCTCTACACTCAGCAAAAAGCTTTTCCACCATATCTTGCAAGGAGAAACTCTGCCAGGAAAGAAAACATCCAAAATCTTGTTCTAAAGCTTGCACGGGTCTGCAAAGCGTTTGGCAAGAATGAAAGGTAGTTGTCCAAAACTCGTTCTTTTCCAATAGAATAACCATGGAAAAGGCAGGAGAGTGGTAAAGTACTGTTTTCTCTAAGTCTGAAGGCTGCCCACACTGTGCCTGTGTGCTGCAGCTTGCATCTTCGCCTTTGGGAAGCTGCCGCTCGCCGATTCTCCCGGAGGCGAAGAAGCGGCTTCTTCGCACACAGAGCATTGTGGCGAGCGCAGGGAGCTCCTGAGAGCGGTTTGTGCCGAAAGAAGCCCGGGACCGGCACTTAGCTTCGGAGAGCTGCGTATCTGCGTCTTCTGCGTGTCTTGCCGCTCTACACTCAGCAAAAAGCTTTTCCACCATATCTTGCAAGGAGAAACTCTGCCAGGAAAGAAAACATCCAAAATCTTGTTCTAAAGCTTGCACGGGGGTCTGCAAAGCGTTTGGCAAGAATGAAAGGTAGTTGTCCAAAACTCGTTCTTTTCCAATAGAATAACCATGGAAAAGGCAGGAGAGTGGTAAAGTACTGTTTTCTCTAAGTCTGAAGGCTGCCCACACTGTGCCTGTGTGCTGCAGCTTGCATCTTCGCCTTTGGGAAGCTGCCGCTCGCCGATTCTCCCGGAGGCGAAGAAGCGGCTTCTTCGCACACAGAGCATTGTGGCGAGCGCAGGGAGCTCCTGAGAGCGGTTTGTGCCGAAAGAAGCCCGGGACCGGCACTTAGCTTCGGAGAGCTGCGTATCTGCGTCTTCTGCGTGTCTTGCCGCTCTACACTCAGCAAAAAGCTTTTCCACCATATCTTGCAAGGAGAAACTCTGCCAGGAAAGAAAACATCCAAAATCTTGTTCTAAAGCTTGCACGGGGGTCTGCAAAGCGTTTGGCAAGAATGAAAGGTAGTTGTCCAAAACTCGTTCTTTTCCAATAGAATAACCATGGAAAAGGCAGGAGAGTGGTAAAGTACTGTTTTCTCTAAGTCTGAAGGCTGCCCACACTGTGCCTGTGTGCTGCAGCTTGCATCTTCGCCTTTGGGAAGCTGCCGCTCGCCGATTCTCCCGGAGGCGAAGAAGCGGCTTCTTCGCACACAGAGCATTGTGGCGAGCGCAGGGAGCTCCTGAGAGCGGTTTGTGCCGAAAGAAGCCCGGGACCGGCACTTAGCTTCGGAGAGCTGCGTATCTGCGTCTTCTGCGTGTCTTGCCGCTCTACACTCAGCAAAAAGCTTTTCCACCATATCTTGCAAGGAGAAACTCTGCCAGGAAAGAAAACATCCAAAATCTTGTTCTAAAGCTTGCACGGGGTCTGCAAAGCGTTTGGCAAGAATGAAAGGTAGTTGTCCAAAACTCGTTCTTTTCCAATAGAATAACCATGGAAAAGGCAGGAGAGTGGTAAAGTACTGTTTTCTCTAAGTCTGAAGGCTGCCCACACTGTGCCTGTGTGCTGCAGCTTGCATCTTCGCCTTTGGGAAGCTGCCGCTCGCCGATTCTCCCGGAGGCGAAGAAGCGGCTTCTTCGCACACAGAGCATTGTGGCGAGCGCAGGGAGCTCCTGAGAGCGGTTTGTGCCGAAAGAAGCCCGGGACCGGCACTTAGCTTCGGAGAGCTGCGTATCTGCGTCTTCTGCGTGTCTTGCCGCTCTACACTCAGCAAAAAGCTTTTCCACCATATCTTGCAAGGAGAAACTCTGCCAGGAAAGAAAACATCCAAAATCTTGTTCTAAAGCTTGCACGGGGGTCTGCAAAGCGTTTGGCAAGAATGAAAGGTAGTTGTCCAAAACTCGTTCTTTTCCAATAGAATAACCATGGAAAAGGCAGGAGAGTGGTAAAGTACTGTTTTCTCTAAGTCTGAAGGCTGCCCACACTGTGCCTGTGTGCTGCAGCTTGCATCTTCGCCTTTGGGAAGCTGCCGCTCGCCGATTCTCCCGGAGGCGAAGAAGCGGCTTCTTCGCACACAGAGCATTGTGGCGAGCGCAGGGAGCTCCTGAGAGCGGTTTGTGCCGAAAGAAGCCCGGGACCGGCACTTAGCTTCGGAGAGCTGCGTATCTGCGTCTTCTGCGTGTCTTGCCGCTCTACACTCAGCAAAAAGCTTTTCCACCATATCTTGCAAGGAGAAACTCTGCCAGGAAAGAAAACATCCAAAATCTTGTTCTAAAGCTTGCACGGGGGTCTGCAAAGCGTTTGGCAAGAATGAAAGGTAGTTGTCCAAAACTCGTTCTTTTCCAATAGAATAACCATGGAAAAGGCAGGAGAGTGGTAAAGTACTGTTTTCTCTAAGTCTGAAGGCTGCCCACACTGTGCCTGTGTGCTGCAGCTTGCATCTTCGCCTTTGGGAAGCTGCCGCTCGCCGATTCTCCCGGAGGCGAAGAAGCGGCTTCTTCGCACACAGAGCATTGTGGCGAGCGCAGGGAGCTCCTGAGAGCGGTTTGTGCCGAAAGAAGCCCGGGACCGGCACTTAGCTTCGGAGAGCTGCGTATCTGCGTCTTCTGCGTGTCTTGCCGCTCTACACTCAGCAAAAAGCTTTTCCACCATATCTTGCAAGGAGAAACTCTGCCAGGAAAGAAAACATCCAAAATCTTGTTCTAAAGCTTGCACGGGGGTCTGCAAAGCGTTTGGCAAGAATGAAAGGTAGTTGTCCAAAACTCGTTCTTTTCCAATAGAATAACCATGGAAAAGGCAGGAGAGTGGTAAAGTACTGTTTTCTCTAAGTCTGAAGGCTGCCCACACTGTGCCTGTGTGCTGCAGCTTGCATCTTCGCCTTTGGGAAGCTGCCGCTCGCCGATTCTCCCGGAGGCGAAGAAGCGGCTTCTTCGCACACAGAGCATTGTGGCGAGCGCAGGGAGCTCCTGAGAGCGGTTTGTGCCGAAAGAAGCCCGGGACCGGCACTTAGCTTCGGAGAGCTGCGTATCTGCGTCTTCTGCGTGTCTTGCCGCTCTACACTCAGCAAAAAGCTTTTCCACCATATCTTGCAAGGAGAAACTCTGCCAGGAAAGAAAACATCCAAAATCTTGTTCTAAAGCTTGCACGGGGGTCTGCAAAGCGTTTGGCAAGAATGAAAGGTAGTTGTCCAAAACTCGTTCTTTTCCAATAGAATAACCATGGAAAAGGCAGGAGAGTGGTAAAGTACTGTTTTCTCTAAGTCTGAAGGCTGCCCACACTGTGCCTGTGTGCTGCAGCTTGCATCTTCGCCTTTGGGAAGCTGCCGCTCGCCGATTCTCCCGGAGGCGAAGAAGCGGCTTCTTCGCACACAGAGCATTGTGGCGAGCGCAGGGAGCTCCTGAGAGCGGTTTGTGCCGAAAGAAGCCCGGGACCGGCACTTAGCTTCGGAGAGCTGCGTATCTGCGTCTTCTGCGTGTCTTGCCGCTCTACACTCAGCAAAAAGCTTTTCCACCATATCTTGCAAGGAGAAACTCTGCCAGGAAAGAAAACATCCAAAATCTTGTTCTAAAGCTTGCACGGGGGTCTGCAAAGCGTTTGGCAAGAATGAAAGGTAGTTGTCCAAAACTCGTTCTTTTCCAATAGAATAACCATGGAAAAGGCAGGAGAGTGGTAAAGTACTGTTTTCTCTAAGTCTGAAGGCTGCCCACACTGTGCCTGTGTGCTGCAGCTTGCATCTTCGCCTTTGGGAAGCTGCCGCTCGCCGATTCTCCCGGAGGCGAAGAAGCGGCTTCTTCGCACACAGAGCATTGTGGCGAGCGCAGGGAGCTCCTGAGAGCGGTTTGTGCCGAAAGAAGCCCGGGACCGGCACTTAGCTTCGGAGAGCTGCGTATCTGCGTCTTCTGCGTGTCTTGCCGCTCTACACTCAGCAAAAAGCTTTTCCACCATATCTTGCAAGGAGAAACTCTGCCAGGAAAGAAAACATCCAAAATCTTGTTCTAAAGCTTGCACGGGGGTCTGCAAAGCGTTTGGCAAGAATGAAAGGTAGTTGTCCAAAACTCGTTCTTTTCCAATAGAATAACCATGGAAAAGGCAGGAGAGTGGTAAAGTACTGTTTTCTCTAAGTCTGAAGGCTGCCCACACTGTGCCTGTGTGCTGCAGCTTGCATCTTCGCCTTTGGGAAGCTGCCGCTCGCCGATTCTCCCGGAGGCGAAGAAGCGGCTTCTTCGCACACAGAGCATTGTGGCGAGCGCAGGGAGCTCCTGAGAGCGGTTTGTGCCGAAAGAAGCCCGGGACCGGCACTTAGCTTCGGAGAGCTGCGTATCTGCGTCTTCTGCGTGTCTTGCCGCTCTACACTCAGCAAAAAGCTTTTCCACCATATCTTGCAAGGAGAAACTCTGCCAGGAAAGAAAACATCCAAAATCTTGTTCTAAAGCTTGCACGGGGGTCTGCAAAGCGTTTGGCAAGAATGAAAGGTAGTTGTCCAAAACTCGTTCTTTTCCAATAGAATAACCATGGAAAAGGCAGGAGAGTGGTAAAGTACTGTTTTCTCTAAGTCTGAAGGCTGCCCACACTGTGCCTGTGTGCTGCAGCTTGCATCTTCGCCTTTGGGAAGCTGCCGCTCGCCGATTCTCCCGGAGGCGAAGAAGCGGCTTCTTCGCACACAGAGCATTGTGGCGAGCGCAGGGAGCTCCTGAGAGCGGTTTGTGCCGAAAGAAGCCCGGGACCGGCACTTAGCTTCGGAGAGCTGCGTATCTGCGTCTTCTGCGTGTCTTGCCGCTCTACACTCAGCAAAAAGCTTTTCCACCATATCTTGCAAGGAGAAACTCTGCCAGGAAAGAAAACATCCAAAATCTTGTTCTAAAGCTTGCACGGGGGTCTGCAAAGCGTTTGGCAAGAATGAAAGGTAGTTGTCCAAAACTCGTTCTTTTCCAATAGAATAACCATGGAAAAGGCAGGAGAGTGGTAAAGTACTGTTTTCTCTAAGTCTGAAGGCTGCCCACACTGTGCCTGTGTGCTGCAGCTTGCATCTTCGCCTTTGGGAAGCTGCCGCTCGCCGATTCTCCCGGAGGCGAAGAAGCGGCTTCTTCGCACACAGAGCATTGTGGCGAGCGCAGGGAGCTCCTGAGAGCGGTTTGTGCCGAAAGAAGCCCGGGACCGGCACTTAGCTTCGGAGAGCTGCGTATCTGCGTCTTCTGCGTGTCTTGCCGCTCTACACTCAGCAAAAAGCTTTTCCACCATATCTTGCAAGGAGAAACTCTGCCAGGAAAGAAAACATCCAAAATCTTGTTCTAAAGCTTGCACGGGGGTCTGCAAAGCGTTTGGCAAGAATGAAAGGTAGTTGTCCAAAACTCGTTCTTTTCCAATAGAATAACCATGGAAAAGGCAGGAGAGTGGTAAAGTACTGTTTTCTCTAAGTCTGAAGGCTGCCCACACTGTGCCTGTGTGCTGCAGCTTGCATCTTCGCCTTTGGGAAGCTGCCGCTCGCCGATTCTCCCGGAGGCGAAGAAGCGGCTTCTTCGCACACAGAGCATTGTGGCGAGCGCAGGGAGCTCCTGAGAGCGGTTTGTGCCGAAAGAAGCCCGGGACCGGCACTTAGCTTCGGAGAGCTGCGTATCTGCGTCTTCTGCGTGTCTTGCCGCTCTACACTCAGCAAAAAGCTTTTCCACCATATCTTGCAAGGAGAAACTCTGCCAGGAAAGAAAACATCCAAAATCTTGTTCTAAAGCTTGCACGGGGGTCTGCAAAGCGTTTGGCAAGAATGAAAGGTAGTTGTCCAAAACTCGTTCTTTTCCAATAGAATAACCATGGAAAAGGCAGGAGAGTGGTAAAGTACTGTTTTCTCTAAGTCTGAAGGCTGCCCACACTGTGCCTGTGTGCTGCAGCTTGCATCTTCGCCTTTGGGAAGCTGCCGCTCGCCGATTCTCCCGGAGGCGAAGAAGCGGCTTCTTCGCACACAGAGCATTGTGGCGAGCGCAGGGAGCTCCTGAGAGCGGTTTGTGCCGAAAGAAGCCCGGGACCGGCACTTAGCTTCGGAGAGCTGCGTATCTGCGTCTTCTGCGTGTCTTGCCGCTCTACACTCAGCAAAAAGCTTTTCCACCATATCTTGCAAGGAGAAACTCTGCCAGGAAAGAAAACATCCAAAATCTTGTTCTAAAGCTTGCACGGGGGTCTGCAAAGCGTTTGGCAAGAATGAAAGGTAGTTGTCCAAAACTCGTTCTTTTCCAATAGAATAACCATGGAAAAGGCAGGAGAGTGGTAAAGTACTGTTTTCTCTAAGTCTGAAGGCTGCCCACACTGTGCCTGTGTGCTGCAGCTTGCATCTTCGCCTTTGGGAAGCTGCCGCTCGCCGATTCTCCCGGAGGCGAAGAAGCGGCTTCTTCGCACACAGAGCATTGTGGCGAGCGCAGGGAGCTCCTGAGAGCGGTTTGTGCCGAAAGAAGCCCGGGACCGGCACTTAGCTTCGGAGAGCTGCGTATCTGCGTCTTCTGCGTGTCTTGCCGCTCTACACTCAGCAAAAAGCTTTTCCACCATATCTTGCAAGGAGAAACTCTGCCAGGAAAGAAAACATCCAAAATCTTGTTCTAAAGCTTGCACGGGGGTCTGCAAAGCGTTTGGCAAGAATGAAAGGTAGTTGTCCAAAACTCGTTCTTTTCCAATAGAATAACCATGGAAAAGGCAGGAGAGTGGTAAAGTACTGTTTTCTCTAAGTCTGAAGGCTGCCCACACTGTGCCTGTGTGCTGCAGCTTGCATCTTCGCCTTTGGGAAGCTGCCGCTCGCCGATTCTCCCGGAGGCGAAGAAGCGGCTTCTTCGCACACAGAGCATTGTGGCGAGCGCAGGGAGCTCCTGAGAGCGGTTTGTGCCGAAAGAAGCCCGGGACCGGCACTTAGCTTCGGAGAGCTGCGTATCTGCGTCTTCTGCGTGTCTTGCCGCTCTACACTCAGCAAAAAGCTTTTCCACCATATCTTGCAAGGAGAAACTCTGCCAGGAAAGAAAACATCCAAAATCTTGTTCTAAAGCTTGCACGGGGGTCTGCAAAGCGTTTGGCAAGAATGAAAGGTAGTTGTCCAAAACTCGTTCTTTTCCAATAGAATAACCATGGAAAAGGCAGGAGAGTGGTAAAGTACTGTTTTCTCTAAGTCTGAAGGCTGCCCACACTGTGCCTGTGTGCTGCAGCTTGCATCTTCGCCTTTGGGAAGCTGCCGCTCGCCGATTCTCCCGGAGGCGAAGAAGCGGCTTCTTCGCACACAGAGCATTGTGGCGAGCGCAGGGAGCTCCTGAGAGCGGTTTGTGCCGAAAGAAGCCCGGGACCGGCACTTAGCTTCGGAGAGCTGCGTATCTGCGTCTTCTGCGTGTCTTGCCGCTCTACACTCAGCAAAAAGCTTTTCCACCATATCTTGCAAGGAGAAACTCTGCCAGGAAAGAAAACATCCAAAATCTTGTTCTAAAGCTTGCACGGGGGTCTGCAAAGCGTTTGGCAAGAATGAAAGGTAGTTGTCCAAAACTCGTTCTTTTCCAATAGAATAACCATGGAAAAGGCAGGAGAGTGGTAAAGTACTGTTTTCTCTAAGTCTGAAGGCTGCCCACACTGTGCCTGTGTGCTGCAGCTTGCATCTTCGCCTTTGGGAAGCTGCCGCTCGCCGATTCTCCCGGAGGCGAAGAAGCGGCTTCTTCGCACACAGAGCATTGTGGCGAGCGCAGGGAGCTCCTGAGAGCGGTTTGTGCCGAAAGAAGCCCGGGACCGGCACTTAGCTTCGGAGAGCTGCGTATCTGCGTCTTCTGCGTGTCTTGCCGCTCTACACTCAGCAAAAAGCTTTTCCACCATATCTTGCAAGGAGAAACTCTGCCAGGAAAGAAAACATCCAAAATCTTGTTCTAAAGCTTGCACGGGGGTCTGCAAAGCGTTTGGCAAGAATGAAAGGTAGTTGTCCAAAACTCGTTCTTTTCCAATAGAATAACCATGGAAAAGGCAGGAGAGTGGTAAAGTACTGTTTTCTCTAAGTCTGAAGGCTGCCCACACTGTGCCTGTGTGCTGCAGCTTGCATCTTCGCCTTTGGGAAGCTGCCGCTCGCCGATTCTCCCGGAGGCGAAGAAGCGGCTTCTTCGCACACAGAGCATTGTGGCGAGCGCAGGGAGCTCCTGAGAGCGGTTTGTGCCGAAAGAAGCCCGGGACCGGCACTTAGCTTCGGAGAGCTGCGTATCTGCGTCTTCTGCGTGTCTTGCCGCTCTACACTCAGCAAAAAGCTTTTCCACCATATCTTGCAAGGAGAAACTCTGCCAGGAAAGAAAACATCCAAAATCTTGTTCTAAAGCTTGCACGGGGGTCTGCAAAGCGTTTGGCAAGAATGAAAGGTAGTTGTCCAAAACTCGTTCTTTTCCAATAGAATAACCATGGAAAAGGCAGGAGAGTGGTAAAGTACTGTTTTCTCTAAGTCTGAAGGCTGCCCACACTGTGCCTGTGTGCTGCAGCTTGCATCTTCGCCTTTGGGAAGCTGCCGCTCGCCGATTCTCCCGGAGGCGAAGAAGCGGCTTCTTCGCACACAGAGCATTGTGGCGAGCGCAGGGAGCTCCTGAGAGCGGTTTGTGCCGAAAGAAGCCCGGGACCGGCACTTAGCTTCGGAGAGCTGCGTATCTGCGTCTTCTGCGTGTCTTGCCGCTCTACACTCAGCAAAAAGCTTTTCCACCATATCTTGCAAGGAGAAACTCTGCCAGGAAAGAAAACATCCAAAATCTTGTTCTAAAGCTTGCACGGGGGTCTGCAAAGCGTTTGGCAAGAATGAAAGGTAGTTGTCCAAAACTCGTTCTTTTCCAATAGAATAACCATGGAAAAGGCAGGAGAGTGGTAAAGTACTGTTTTCTCTAAGTCTGAAGGCTGCCCACACTGTGCCTGTGTGCTGCAGCTTGCATCTTCGCCTTTGGGAAGCTGCCGCTCGCCGATTCTCCCGGAGGCGAAGAAGCGGCTTCTTCGCACACAGAGCATTGTGGCGAGCGCAGGGAGCTCCTGAGAGCGGTTTGTGCCGAAAGAAGCCCGGGACCGGCACTTAGCTTCGGAGAGCTGCGTATCTGCGTCTTCTGCGTGTCTTGCCGCTCTACACTCAGCAAAAAGCTTTTCCACCATATCTTGCAAGGAGAAACTCTGCCAGGAAAGAAAACATCCAAAATCTTGTTCTAAAGCTTGCACGGGGGTCTGCAAAGCGTTTGGCAAGAATGAAAGGTAGTTGTCCAAAACTCGTTCTTTTCCAATAGAATAACCATGGAAAAGGCAGGAGAGTGGTAAAGTACTGTTTTCTCTAAGTCTGAAGGCTGCCCACACTGTGCCTGTGTGCTGCAGCTTGCATCTTCGCCTTTGGGAAGCTGCCGCTCGCCGATTCTCCCGGAGGCGAAGAAGCGGCTTCTTCGCACACAGAGCATTGTGGCGAGCGCAGGGAGCTCCTGAGAGCGGTTTGTGCCGAAAGAAGCCCGGGACCGGCACTTAGCTTCGGAGAGCTGCGTATCTGCGTCTTCTGCGTGTCTTGCCGCTCTACACTCAGCAAAAAGCTTTTCCACCATATCTTGCAAGGAGAAACTCTGCCAGGAAAGAAAACATCCAAAATCTTGTTCTAAAGCTTGCACGGGGGTCTGCAAAGCGTTTGGCAAGAATGAAAGGTAGTTGTCCAAAACTCGTTCTTTTCCAATAGAATAACCATGGAAAAGGCAGGAGAGTGGTAAAGTACTGTTTTCTCTAAGTCTGAAGGCTGCCCACACTGTGCCTGTGTGCTGCAGCTTGCATCTTCGCCTTTGGGAAGCTGCCGCTCGCCGATTCTCCCGGAGGCGAAGAAGCGGCTTCTTCGCACACAGAGCATTGTGGCGAGCGCAGGGAGCTCCTGAGAGCGGTTTGTGCCGAAAGAAGCCCGGGACCGGCACTTAGCTTCGGAGAGCTGCGTATCTGCGTCTTCTGCGTGTCTTGCCGCTCTACACTCAGCAAAAAGCTTTTCCACCATATCTTGCAAGGAGAAACTCTGCCAGGAAAGAAAACATCCAAAATCTTGTTCTAAAGCTTGCACGGGGGTCTGCAAAGCGTTTGGCAAGAATGAAAGGTAGTTGTCCAAAACTCGTTCTTTTCCAATAGAATAACCATGGAAAAGGCAGGAGAGTGGTAAAGTACTGTTTTCTCTAAGTCTGAAGGCTGCCCACACTGTGCCTGTGTGCTGCAGCTTGCATCTTCGCCTTTGGGAAGCTGCCGCTCGCCGATTCTCCCGGAGGCGAAGAAGCGGCTTCTTCGCACACAGAGCATTGTGGCGAGCGCAGGGAGCTCCTGAGAGCGGTTTGTGCCGAAAGAAGCCCGGGACCGGCACTTAGCTTCGGAGAGCTGCGTATCTGCGTCTTCTGCGTGTCTTGCCGCTCTACACTCAGCAAAAAGCTTTTCCACCATATCTTGCAAGGAGAAACTCTGCCAGGAAAGAAAACATCCAAAATCTTGTTCTAAAGCTTGCACGGGGGTCTGCAAAGCGTTTGGCAAGAATGAAAGGTAGTTGTCCAAAACTCGTTCTTTTCCAATAGAATAACCATGGAAAAGGCAGGAGAGTGGTAAAGTACTGTTTTCTCTAAGTCTGAAGGCTGCCCACACTGTGCCTGTGTGCTGCAGCTTGCATCTTCGCCTTTGGGAAGCTGCCGCTCGCCGATTCTCCCGGAGGCGAAGAAGCGGCTTCTTCGCACACAGAGCATTGTGGCGAGCGCAGGGAGCTCCTGAGAGCGGTTTGTGCCGAAAGAAGCCCGGGACCGGCACTTAGCTTCGGAGAGCTGCGTATCTGCGTCTTCTGCGTGTCTTGCCGCTCTACACTCAGCAAAAAGCTTTTCCACCATATCTTGCAAGGAGAAACTCTGCCAGGAAAGAAAACATCCAAAATCTTGTTCTAAAGCTTGCACGGGGGTCTGCAAAGCGTTTGGCAAGAATGAAAGGTAGTTGTCCAAAACTCGTTCTTTTCCAATAGAATAACCATGGAAAAGGCAGGAGAGTGGTAAAGTACTGTTTTCTCTAAGTCTGAAGGCTGCCCACACTGTGCCTGTGTGCTGCAGCTTGCATCTTCGCCTTTGGGAAGCTGCCGCTCGCCGATTCTCCCGGAGGCGAAGAAGCGGCTTCTTCGCACACAGAGCATTGTGGCGAGCGCAGGGAGCTCCTGAGAGCGGTTTGTGCCGAAAGAAGCCCGGGACCGGCACTTAGCTTCGGAGAGCTGCGTATCTGCGTCTTCTGCGTGTCTTGCCGCTCTACACTCAGCAAAAAGCTTTTCCACCATATCTTGCAAGGAGAAACTCTGCCAGGAAAGAAAACATCCAAAATCTTGTTCTAAAGCTTGCACGGGGGTCTGCAAAGCGTTTGGCAAGAATGAAAGGTAGTTGTCCAAAACTCGTTCTTTTCCAATAGAATAACCATGGAAAAGGCAGGAGAGTGGTAAAGTACTGTTTTCTCTAAGTCTGAAGGCTGCCCACACTGTGCCTGTGTGCTGCAGCTTGCATCTTCGCCTTTGGGAAGCTGCCGCTCGCCGATTCTCCCGGAGGCGAAGAAGCGGCTTCTTCGCACACAGAGCATTGTGGCGAGCGCAGGGAGCTCCTGAGAGCGGTTTGTGCCGAAAGAAGCCCGGGACCGGCACTTAGCTTCGGAGAGCTGCGTATCTGCGTCTTCTGCGTGTCTTGCCGCTCTACACTCAGCAAAAAGCTTTTCCACCATATCTTGCAAGGAGAAACTCTGCCAGGAAAGAAAACATCCAAAATCTTGTTCTAAAGCTTGCACGGGGGTCTGCAAAGCGTTTGGCAAGAATGAAAGGTAGTTGTCCAAAACTCGTTCTTTTCCAATAGAATAACCATGGAAAAGGCAGGAGAGTGGTAAAGTACTGTTTTCTCTAAGTCTGAAGGCTGCCCACACTGTGCCTGTGTGCTGCAGCTTGCATCTTCGCCTTTGGGAAGCTGCCGCTCGCCGATTCTCCCGGAGGCGAAGAAGCGGCTTCTTCGCACACAGAGCATTGTGGCGAGCGCAGGGAGCTCCTGAGAGCGGTTTGTGCCGAAAGAAGCCCGGGACCGGCACTTAGCTTCGGAGAGCTGCGTATCTGCGTCTTCTGCGTGTCTTGCCGCTCTACACTCAGCAAAAAGCTTTTCCACCATATCTTGCAAGGAGAAACTCTGCCAGGAAAGAAAACATCCAAAATCTTGTTCTAAAGCTTGCACGGGGGTCTGCAAAGCGTTTGGCAAGAATGAAAGGTAGTTGTCCAAAACTCGTTCTTTTCCAATAGAATAACCATGGAAAAGGCAGGAGAGTGGTAAAGTACTGTTTTCTCTAAGTCTGAAGGCTGCCCACACTGTGCCTGTGTGCTGCAGCTTGCATCTTCGCCTTTGGGAAGCTGCCGCTCGCCGATTCTCCCGGAGGCGAAGAAGCGGCTTCTTCGCACACAGAGCATTGTGGCGAGCGCAGGGAGCTCCTGAGAGCGGTTTGTGCCGAAAGAAGCCCGGGACCGGCACTTAGCTTCGGAGAGCTGCGTATCTGCGTCTTCTGCGTGTCTTGCCGCTCTACACTCAGCAAAAAGCTTTTCCACCATATCTTGCAAGGAGAAACTCTGCCAGGAAAGAAAACATCCAAAATCTTGTTCTAAAGCTTGCACGGGGGTCTGCAAAGCGTTTGGCAAGAATGAAAGGTAGTTGTCCAAAACTCGTTCTTTTCCAATAGAATAACCATGGAAAAGGCAGGAGAGTGGTAAAGTACTGTTTTCTCTAAGTCTGAAGGCTGCCCACACTGTGCCTGTGTGCTGCAGCTTGCATCTTCGCCTTTGGGAAGCTGCCGCTCGCCGATTCTCCCGGAGGCGAAGAAGCGGCTTCTTCGCACACAGAGCATTGTGGCGAGCGCAGGGAGCTCCTGAGAGCGGTTTGTGCCGAAAGAAGCCCGGGACCGGCACTTAGCTTCGGAGAGCTGCGTATCTGCGTCTTCTGCGTGTCTTGCCGCTCTACACTCAGCAAAAAGCTTTTCCACCATATCTTGCAAGGAGAAACTCTGCCAGGAAAGAAAACATCCAAAATCTTGTTCTAAAGCTTGCACGGGGGTCTGCAAAGCGTTTGGCAAGAATGAAAGGTAGTTGTCCAAAACTCGTTCTTTTCCAATAGAATAACCATGGAAAAGGCAGGAGAGTGGTAAAGTACTGTTTTCTCTAAGTCTGAAGGCTGCCCACACTGTGCCTGTGTGCTGCAGCTTGCATCTTCGCCTTTGGGAAGCTGCCGCTCGCCGATTCTCCCGGAGGCGAAGAAGCGGCTTCTTCGCACACAGAGCATTGTGGCGAGCGCAGGGAGCTCCTGAGAGCGGTTTGTGCCGAAAGAAGCCCGGGACCGGCACTTAGCTTCGGAGAGCTGCGTATCTGCGTCTTCTGCGTGTCTTGCCGCTCTACACTCAGCAAAAAGCTTTTCCACCATATCTTGCAAGGAGAAACTCTGCCAGGAAAGAAAACATCCAAAATCTTGTTCTAAAGCTTGCACGGGGGTCTGCAAAGCGTTTGGCAAGAATGAAAGGTAGTTGTCCAAAACTCGTTCTTTTCCAATAGAATAACCATGGAAAAGGCAGGAGAGTGGTAAAGTACTGTTTTCTCTAAGTCTGAAGGCTGCCCACACTGTGCCTGTGTGCTGCAGCTTGCATCTTCGCCTTTGGGAAGCTGCCGCTCGCCGATTCTCCCGGAGGCGAAGAAGCGGCTTCTTCGCACACAGAGCATTGTGGCGAGCGCAGGGAGCTCCTGAGAGCGGTTTGTGCCGAAAGAAGCCCGGGACCGGCACTTAGCTTCGGAGAGCTGCGTATCTGCGTCTTCTGCGTGTCTTGCCGCTCTACACTCAGCAAAAAGCTTTTCCACCATATCTTGCAAGGAGAAACTCTGCCAGGAAAGAAAACATCCAAAATCTTGTTCTAAAGCTTGCACGGGGGTCTGCAAAGCGTTTGGCAAGAATGAAAGGTAGTTGTCCAAAACTCGTTCTTTTCCAATAGAATAACCATGGAAAAGGCAGGAGAGTGGTAAAGTACTGTTTTCTCTAAGTCTGAAGGCTGCCCACACTGTGCCTGTGTGCTGCAGCTTGCATCTTCGCCTTTGGGAAGCTGCCGCTCGCCGATTCTCCCGGAGGCGAAGAAGCGGCTTCTTCGCACACAGAGCATTGTGGCGAGCGCAGGGAGCTCCTGAGAGCGGTTTGTGCCGAAAGAAGCCCGGGACCGGCACTTAGCTTCGGAGAGCTGCGTATCTGCGTCTTCTGCGTGTCTTGCCGCTCTACACTCAGCAAAAAGCTTTTCCACCATATCTTGCAAGGAGAAACTCTGCCAGGAAAGAAAACATCCAAAATCTTGTTCTAAAGCTTGCACGGGGGTCTGCAAAGCGTTTGGCAAGAATGAAAGGTAGTTGTCCAAAACTCGTTCTTTTCCAATAGAATAACCATGGAAAAGGCAGGAGAGTGGTAAAGTACTGTTTTCTCTAAGTCTGAAGGCTGCCCACACTGTGCCTGTGTGCTGCAGCTTGCATCTTCGCCTTTGGGAAGCTGCCGCTCGCCGATTCTCCCGGAGGCGAAGAAGCGGCTTCTTCGCACACAGAGCATTGTGGCGAGCGCAGGGAGCTCCTGAGAGCGGTTTGTGCCGAAAGAAGCCCGGGACCGGCACTTAGCTTCGGAGAGCTGCGTATCTGCGTCTTCTGCGTGTCTTGCCGCTCTACACTCAGCAAAAAGCTTTTCCACCATATCTTGCAAGGAGAAACTCTGCCAGGAAAGAAAACATCCAAAATCTTGTTCTAAAGCTTGCACGGGGGTCTGCAAAGCGTTTGGCAAGAATGAAAGGTAGTTGTCCAAAACTCGTTCTTTTCCAATAGAATAACCATGGAAAAGGCAGGAGAGTGGTAAAGTACTGTTTTCTCTAAGTCTGAAGGCTGCCCACACTGTGCCTGTGTGCTGCAGCTTGCATCTTCGCCTTTGGGAAGCTGCCGCTCGCCGATTCTCCCGGAGGCGAAGAAGCGGCTTCTTCGCACACAGAGCATTGTGGCGAGCGCAGGGAGCTCCTGAGAGCGGTTTGTGCCGAAAGAAGCCCGGGACCGGCACTTAGCTTCGGAGAGCTGCGTATCTGCGTCTTCTGCGTGTCTTGCCGCTCTACACTCAGCAAAAAGCTTTTCCACCATATCTTGCAAGGAGAAACTCTGCCAGGAAAGAAAACATCCAAAATCTTGTTCTAAAGCTTGCACGGGGGTCTGCAAAGCGTTTGGCAAGAATGAAAGGTAGTTGTCCAAAACTCGTTCTTTTCCAATAGAATAACCATGGAAAAGGCAGGAGAGTGGTAAAGTACTGTTTTCTCTAAGTCTGAAGGCTGCCCACACTGTGCCTGTGTGCTGCAGCTTGCATCTTCGCCTTTGGGAAGCTGCCGCTCGCCGATTCTCCCGGAGGCGAAGAAGCGGCTTCTTCGCACACAGAGCATTGTGGCGAGCGCAGGGAGCTCCTGAGAGCGGTTTGTGCCGAAAGAAGCCCGGGACCGGCACTTAGCTTCGGAGAGCTGCGTATCTGCGTCTTCTGCGTGTCTTGCCGCTCTACACTCAGCAAAAAGCTTTTCCACCATATCTTGCAAGGAGAAACTCTGCCAGGAAAGAAAACATCCAAAATCTTGTTCTAAAGCTTGCACGGGGGTCTGCAAAGCGTTTGGCAAGAATGAAAGGTAGTTGTCCAAAACTCGTTCTTTTCCAATAGAATAACCATGGAAAAGGCAGGAGAGTGGTAAAGTACTGTTTTCTCTAAGTCTGAAGGCTGCCCACACTGTGCCTGTGTGCTGCAGCTTGCATCTTCGCCTTTGGGAAGCTGCCGCTCGCCGATTCTCCCGGAGGCGAAGAAGCGGCTTCTTCGCACACAGAGCATTGTGGCGAGCGCAGGGAGCTCCTGAGAGCGGTTTGTGCCGAAAGAAGCCCGGGACCGGCACTTAGCTTCGGAGAGCTGCGTATCTGCGTCTTCTGCGTGTCTTGCCGCTCTACACTCAGCAAAAAGCTTTTCCACCATATCTTGCAAGGAGAAACTCTGCCAGGAAAGAAAACATCCAAAATCTTGTTCTAAAGCTTGCACGGGGGTCTGCAAAGCGTTTGGCAAGAATGAAAGGTAGTTGTCCAAAACTCGTTCTTTTCCAATAGAATAACCATGGAAAAGGCAGGAGAGTGGTAAAGTACTGTTTTCTCTAAGTCTGAAGGCTGCCCACACTGTGCCTGTGTGCTGCAGCTTGCATCTTCGCCTTTGGGAAGCTGCCGCTCGCCGATTCTCCCGGAGGCGAAGAAGCGGCTTCTTCGCACACAGAGCATTGTGGCGAGCGCAGGGAGCTCCTGAGAGCGGTTTGTGCCGAAAGAAGCCCGGGACCGGCACTTAGCTTCGGAGAGCTGCGTATCTGCGTCTTCTGCGTGTCTTGCCGCTCTACACTCAGCAAAAAGCTTTTCCACCATATCTTGCAAGGAGAAACTCTGCCAGGAAAGAAAACATCCAAAATCTTGTTCTAAAGCTTGCACGGGGGTCTGCAAAGCGTTTGGCAAGAATGAAAGGTAGTTGTCCAAAACTCGTTCTTTTCCAATAGAATAACCATGGAAAAGGCAGGAGAGTGGTAAAGTACTGTTTTCTCTAAGTCTGAAGGCTGCCCACACTGTGCCTGTGTGCTGCAGCTTGCATCTTCGCCTTTGGGAAGCTGCCGCTCGCCGATTCTCCCGGAGGCGAAGAAGCGGCTTCTTCGCACACAGAGCATTGTGGCGAGCGCAGGGAGCTCCTGAGAGCGGTTTGTGCCGAAAGAAGCCCGGGACCGGCACTTAGCTTCGGAGAGCTGCGTATCTGCGTCTTCTGCGTGTCTTGCCGCTCTACACTCAGCAAAAAGCTTTTCCACCATATCTTGCAAGGAGAAACTCTGCCAGGAAAGAAAACATCCAAAATCTTGTTCTAAAGCTTGCACGGGGGTCTGCAAAGCGTTTGGCAAGAATGAAAGGTAGTTGTCCAAAACTCGTTCTTTTCCAATAGAATAACCATGGAAAAGGCAGGAGAGTGGTAAAGTACTGTTTTCTCTAAGTCTGAAGGCTGCCCACACTGTGCCTGTGTGCTGCAGCTTGCATCTTCGCCTTTGGGAAGCTGCCGCTCGCCGATTCTCCCGGAGGCGAAGAAGCGGCTTCTTCGCACACAGAGCATTGTGGCGAGCGCAGGGAGCTCCTGAGAGCGGTTTGTGCCGAAAGAAGCCCGGGACCGGCACTTAGCTTCGGAGAGCTGCGTATCTGCGTCTTCTGCGTGTCTTGCCGCTCTACACTCAGCAAAAAGCTTTTCCACCATATCTTGCAAGGAGAAACTCTGCCAGGAAAGAAAACATCCAAAATCTTGTTCTAAAGCTTGCACGGGGGTCTGCAAAGCGTTTGGCAAGAATGAAAGGTAGTTGTCCAAAACTCGTTCTTTTCCAATAGAATAACCATGGAAAAGGCAGGAGAGTGGTAAAGTACTGTTTTCTCTAAGTCTGAAGGCTGCCCACACTGTGCCTGTGTGCTGCAGCTTGCATCTTCGCCTTTGGGAAGCTGCCGCTCGCCGATTCTCCCGGAGGCGAAGAAGCGGCTTCTTCGCACACAGAGCATTGTGGCGAGCGCAGGGAGCTCCTGAGAGCGGTTTGTGCCGAAAGAAGCCCGGGACCGGCACTTAGCTTCGGAGAGCTGCGTATCTGCGTCTTCTGCGTGTCTTGCCGCTCTACACTCAGCAAAAAGCTTTTCCACCATATCTTGCAAGGAGAAACTCTGCCAGGAAAGAAAACATCCAAAATCTTGTTCTAAAGCTTGCACGGGGGTCTGCAAAGCGTTTGGCAAGAATGAAAGGTAGTTGTCCAAAACTCGTTCTTTTCCAATAGAATAACCATGGAAAAGGCAGGAGAGTGGTAAAGTACTGTTTTCTCTAAGTCTGAAGGCTGCCCACACTGTGCCTGTGTGCTGCAGCTTGCATCTTCGCCTTTGGGAAGCTGCCGCTCGCCGATTCTCCCGGAGGCGAAGAAGCGGCTTCTTCGCACACAGAGCATTGTGGCGAGCGCAGGGAGCTCCTGAGAGCGGTTTGTGCCGAAAGAAGCCCGGGACCGGCACTTAGCTTCGGAGAGCTGCGTATCTGCGTCTTCTGCGTGTCTTGCCGCTCTACACTCAGCAAAAAGCTTTTCCACCATATCTTGCAAGGAGAAACTCTGCCAGGAAAGAAAACATCCAAAATCTTGTTCTAAAGCTTGCACGGGGGTCTGCAAAGCGTTTGGCAAGAATGAAAGGTAGTTGTCCAAAACTCGTTCTTTTCCAATAGAATAACCATGGAAAAGGCAGGAGAGTGGTAAAGTACTGTTTTCTCTAAGTCTGAAGGCTGCCCACACTGTGCCTGTGTGCTGCAGCTTGCATCTTCGCCTTTGGGAAGCTGCCGCTCGCCGATTCTCCCGGAGGCGAAGAAGCGGCTTCTTCGCACACAGAGCATTGTGGCGAGCGCAGGGAGCTCCTGAGAGCGGTTTGTGCCGAAAGAAGCCCGGGACCGGCACTTAGCTTCGGAGAGCTGCGTATCTGCGTCTTCTGCGTGTCTTGCCGCTCTACACTCAGCAAAAAGCTTTTCCACCATATCTTGCAAGGAGAAACTCTGCCAGGAAAGAAAACATCCAAAATCTTGTTCTAAAGCTTGCACGGGGGTCTGCAAAGCGTTTGGCAAGAATGAAAGGTAGTTGTCCAAAACTCGTTCTTTTCCAATAGAATAACCATGGAAAAGGCAGGAGAGTGGTAAAGTACTGTTTTCTCTAAGTCTGAAGGCTGCCCACACTGTGCCTGTGTGCTGCAGCTTGCATCTTCGCCTTTGGGAAGCTGCCGCTCGCCGATTCTCCCGGAGGCGAAGAAGCGGCTTCTTCGCACACAGAGCATTGTGGCGAGCGCAGGGAGCTCCTGAGAGCGGTTTGTGCCGAAAGAAGCCCGGGACCGGCACTTAGCTTCGGAGAGCTGCGTATCTGCGTCTTCTGCGTGTCTTGCCGCTCTACACTCAGCAAAAAGCTTTTCCACCATATCTTGCAAGGAGAAACTCTGCCAGGAAAGAAAACATCCAAAATCTTGTTCTAAAGCTTGCACGGGGGTCTGCAAAGCGTTTGGCAAGAATGAAAGGTAGTTGTCCAAAACTCGTTCTTTTCCAATAGAATAACCATGGAAAAGGCAGGAGAGTGGTAAAGTACTGTTTTCTCTAAGTCTGAAGGCTGCCCACACTGTGCCTGTGTGCTGCAGCTTGCATCTTCGCCTTTGGGAAGCTGCCGCTCGCCGATTCTCCCGGAGGCGAAGAAGCGGCTTCTTCGCACACAGAGCATTGTGGCGAGCGCAGGGAGCTCCTGAGAGCGGTTTGTGCCGAAAGAAGCCCGGGACCGGCACTTAGCTTCGGAGAGCTGCGTATCTGCGTCTTCTGCGTGTCTTGCCGCTCTACACTCAGCAAAAAGCTTTTCCACCATATCTTGCAAGGAGAAACTCTGCCAGGAAAGAAAACATCCAAAATCTTGTTCTAAAGCTTGCACGGGGGTCTGCAAAGCGTTTGGCAAGAATGAAAGGTAGTTGTCCAAAACTCGTTCTTTTCCAATAGAATAACCATGGAAAAGGCAGGAGAGTGGTAAAGTACTGTTTTCTCTAAGTCTGAAGGCTGCCCACACTGTGCCTGTGTGCTGCAGCTTGCATCTTCGCCTTTGGGAAGCTGCCGCTCGCCGATTCTCCCGGAGGCGAAGAAGCGGCTTCTTCGCACACAGAGCATTGTGGCGAGCGCAGGGAGCTCCTGAGAGCGGTTTGTGCCGAAAGAAGCCCGGGACCGGCACTTAGCTTCGGAGAGCTGCGTATCTGCGTCTTCTGCGTGTCTTGCCGCTCTACACTCAGCAAAAAGCTTTTCCACCATATCTTGCAAGGAGAAACTCTGCCAGGAAAGAAAACATCCAAAATCTTGTTCTAAAGCTTGCACGGGGGTCTGCAAAGCGTTTGGCAAGAATGAAAGGTAGTTGTCCAAAACTCGTTCTTTTCCAATAGAATAACCATGGAAAAGGCAGGAGAGTGGTAAAGTACTGTTTTCTCTAAGTCTGAAGGCTGCCCACACTGTGCCTGTGTGCTGCAGCTTGCATCTTCGCCTTTGGGAAGCTGCCGCTCGCCGATTCTCCCGGAGGCGAAGAAGCGGCTTCTTCGCACACAGAGCATTGTGGCGAGCGCAGGGAGCTCCTGAGAGCGGTTTGTGCCGAAAGAAGCCCGGGACCGGCACTTAGCTTCGGAGAGCTGCGTATCTGCGTCTTCTGCGTGTCTTGCCGCTCTACACTCAGCAAAAAGCTTTTCCACCATATCTTGCAAGGAGAAACTCTGCCAGGAAAGAAAACATCCAAAATCTTGTTCTAAAGCTTGCACGGGGGTCTGCAAAGCGTTTGGCAAGAATGAAAGGTAGTTGTCCAAAACTCGTTCTTTTCCAATAGAATAACCATGGAAAAGGCAGGAGAGTGGTAAAGTACTGTTTTCTCTAAGTCTGAAGGCTGCCCACACTGTGCCTGTGTGCTGCAGCTTGCATCTTCGCCTTTGGGAAGCTGCCGCTCGCCGATTCTCCCGGAGGCGAAGAAGCGGCTTCTTCGCACACAGAGCATTGTGGCGAGCGCAGGGAGCTCCTGAGAGCGGTTTGTGCCGAAAGAAGCCCGGGACCGGCACTTAGCTTCGGAGAGCTGCGTATCTGCGTCTTCTGCGTGTCTTGCCGCTCTACACTCAGCAAAAAGCTTTTCCACCATATCTTGCAAGGAGAAACTCTGCCAGGAAAGAAAACATCCAAAATCTTGTTCTAAAGCTTGCACGGGGGTCTGCAAAGCGTTTGGCAAGAATGAAAGGTAGTTGTCCAAAACTCGTTCTTTTCCAATAGAATAACCATGGAAAAGGCAGGAGAGTGGTAAAGTACTGTTTTCTCTAAGTCTGAAGGCTGCCCACACTGTGCCTGTGTGCTGCAGCTTGCATCTTCGCCTTTGGGAAGCTGCCGCTCGCCGATTCTCCCGGAGGCGAAGAAGCGGCTTCTTCGCACACAGAGCATTGTGGCGAGCGCAGGGAGCTCCTGAGAGCGGTTTGTGCCGAAAGAAGCCCGGGACCGGCACTTAGCTTCGGAGAGCTGCGTATCTGCGTCTTCTGCGTGTCTTGCCGCTCTACACTCAGCAAAAAGCTTTTCCACCATATCTTGCAAGGAGAAACTCTGCCAGGAAAGAAAACATCCAAAATCTTGTTCTAAAGCTTGCACGGGGGTCTGCAAAGCGTTTGGCAAGAATGAAAGGTAGTTGTCCAAAACTCGTTCTTTTCCAATAGAATAACCATGGAAAAGGCAGGAGAGTGGTAAAGTACTGTTTTCTCTAAGTCTGAAGGCTGCCCACACTGTGCCTGTGTGCTGCAGCTTGCATCTTCGCCTTTGGGAAGCTGCCGCTCGCCGATTCTCCCGGAGGCGAAGAAGCGGCTTCTTCGCACACAGAGCATTGTGGCGAGCGCAGGGAGCTCCTGAGAGCGGTTTGTGCCGAAAGAAGCCCGGGACCGGCACTTAGCTTCGGAGAGCTGCGTATCTGCGTCTTCTGCGTGTCTTGCCGCTCTACACTCAGCAAAAAGCTTTTCCACCATATCTTGCAAGGAGAAACTCTGCCAGGAAAGAAAACATCCAAAATCTTGTTCTAAAGCTTGCACGGGGGTCTGCAAAGCGTTTGGCAAGAATGAAAGGTAGTTGTCCAAAACTCGTTCTTTTCCAATAGAATAACCATGGAAAAGGCAGGAGAGTGGTAAAGTACTGTTTTCTCTAAGTCTGAAGGCTGCCCACACTGTGCCTGTGTGCTGCAGCTTGCATCTTCGCCTTTGGGAAGCTGCCGCTCGCCGATTCTCCCGGAGGCGAAGAAGCGGCTTCTTCGCACACAGAGCATTGTGGCGAG
This sequence comes from Molothrus ater, assembly GCF_012460135.2. Classification (NCBI taxonomy): domain Eukaryota; kingdom Metazoa; phylum Chordata; class Aves; order Passeriformes; family Icteridae; genus Molothrus; species Molothrus ater. The sequence goes on along the minus strand of NW_023416711.1, from coordinate 102,888 downwards.
CGCAGGGAGCTCCTGAGAGCGGTTTGTGCCGAAAGAAGCCCGGGACCGGCACTTAGCTTCGGAGAGCTGCGTATCTGCGTCTTCTGCGTGTCTTGCCGCTCTACACTCAGCAAAAAGCTTTTCCACCATATCTTGCAAGGAGAAACTCTGCCAGGAAAGAAAACATCCAAAATCTTGTTCTAAAGCTTGCACGGGGGTCTGCAAAGCGTTTGGCAAGAATGAAAGGTAGTTGTCCAAAACTCGTTCTTTTCCAATAGAATAACCATGGAAAAGGCAGGAGAGTGGTAAAGTACTGTTTTCTCTAAGTCTGAAGGCTGCCCACACTGTGCCTGTGTGCTGCAGCTTGCATCTTCGCCTTTGGGAAGCTGCCGCTCGCCGATTCTCCCGGAGGCGAAGAAGCGGCTTCTTCGCACACAGAGCATTGTGGCGAGCGCAGGGAGCTCCTGAGAGCGGTTTGTGCCGAAAGAAGCCCGGGACCGGCACTTAGCTTCGGAGAGCTGCGTATCTGCGTCTTCTGCGTGTCTTGCCGCTCTACACTCAGCAAAAAGCTTTTCCACCATATCTTGCAAGGAGAAACTCTGCCAGGAAAGAAAACATCCAAAATCTTGTTCTAAAGCTTGCACGGGGGTCTGCAAAGCGTTTGGCAAGAATGAAAGGTAGTTGTCCAAAACTCGTTCTTTTCCAATAGAATAACCATGGAAAAGGCAGGAGAGTGGTAAAGTACTGTTTTCTCTAAGTCTGAAGGCTGCCCACACTGTGCCTGTGTGCTGCAGCTTGCATCTTCGCCTTTGGGAAGCTGCCGCTCGCCGATTCTCCCGGAGGCGAAGAAGCGGCTTCTTCGCACACAGAGCATTGTGGCGAGCGCAGGGAGCTCCTGAGAGCGGTTTGTGCCGAAAGAAGCCCGGGACCGGCACTTAGCTTCGGAGAGCTGCGTATCTGCGTCTTCTGCGTGTCTTGCCGCTCTACACTCAGCAAAAAGCTTTTCCACCATATCTTGCAAGGAGAAACTCTGCCAGGAAAGAAAACATCCAAAATCTTGTTCTAAAGCTTGCACGGGGGTCTGCAAAGCGTTTGGCAAGAATGAAAGGTAGTTGTCCAAAACTCGTTCTTTTCCAATAGAATAACCATGGAAAAGGCAGGAGAGTGGTAAAGTACTGTTTTCTCTAAGTCTGAAGGCTGCCCACACTGTGCCTGTGTGCTGCAGCTTGCATCTTCGCCTTTGGGAAGCTGCCGCTCGCCGATTCTCCCGGAGGCGAAGAAGCGGCTTCTTCGCACACAGAGCATTGTGGCGAGCGCAGGGAGCTCCTGAGAGCGGTTTGTGCCGAAAGAAGCCCGGGACCGGCACTTAGCTTCGGAGAGCTGCGTATCTGCGTCTTCTGCGTGTCTTGCCGCTCTACACTCAGCAAAAAGCTTTTCCACCATATCTTGCAAGGAGAAACTCTGCCAGGAAAGAAAACATCCAAAATCTTGTTCTAAAGCTTGCACGGGGGTCTGCAAAGCGTTTGGCAAGAATGAAAGGTAGTTGTCCAAAACTCGTTCTTTTCCAATAGAATAACCATGGAAAAGGCAGGAGAGTGGTAAAGTACTGTTTTCTCTAAGTCTGAAGGCTGCCCACACTGTGCCTGTGTGCTGCAGCTTGCATCTTCGCCTTTGGGAAGCTGCCGCTCGCCGATTCTCCCGGAGGCGAAGAAGCGGCTTCTTCGCACACAGAGCATTGTGGCGAGCGCAGGGAGCTCCTGAGAGCGGTTTGTGCCGAAAGAAGCCCGGGACCGGCACTTAGCTTCGGAGAGCTGCGTATCTGCGTCTTCTGCGTGTCTTGCCGCTCTACACTCAGCAAAAAGCTTTTCCACCATATCTTGCAAGGAGAAACTCTGCCAGGAAAGAAAACATCCAAAATCTTGTTCTAAAGCTTGCACGGGGGTCTGCAAAGCGTTTGGCAAGAATGAAAGGTAGTTGTCCAAAACTCGTTCTTTTCCAATAGAATAACCATGGAAAAGGCAGGAGAGTGGTAAAGTACTGTTTTCTCTAAGTCTGAAGGCTGCCCACACTGTGCCTGTGTGCTGCAGCTTGCATCTTCGCCTTTGGGAAGCTGCCGCTCGCCGATTCTCCCGGAGGCGAAGAAGCGGCTTCTTCGCACACAGAGCATTGTGGCGAGCGCAGGGAGCTCCTGAGAGCGGTTTGTGCCGAAAGAAGCCCGGGACCGGCACTTAGCTTCGGAGAGCTGCGTATCTGCGTCTTCTGCGTGTCTTGCCGCTCTACACTCAGCAAAAAGCTTTTCCACCATATCTTGCAAGGAGAAACTCTGCCAGGAAAGAAAACATCCAAAATCTTGTTCTAAAGCTTGCACGGGGGTCTGCAAAGCGTTTGGCAAGAATGAAAGGTAGTTGTCCAAAACTCGTTCTTTTCCAATAGAATAACCATGGAAAAGGCAGGAGAGTGGTAAAGTACTGTTTTCTCTAAGTCTGAAGGCTGCCCACACTGTGCCTGTGTGCTGCAGCTTGCATCTTCGCCTTTGGGAAGCTGCCGCTCGCCGATTCTCCCGGAGGCGAAGAAGCGGCTTCTTCGCACACAGAGCATTGTGGCGAGCGCAGGGAGCTCCTGAGAGCGGTTTGTGCCGAAAGAAGCCCGGGACCGGCACTTAGCTTCGGAGAGCTGCGTATCTGCGTCTTCTGCGTGTCTTGCCGCTCTACACTCAGCAAAAAGCTTTTCCACCATATCTTGCAAGGAGAAACTCTGCCAGGAAAGAAAACATCCAAAATCTTGTTCTAAAGCTTGCACGGGGGTCTGCAAAGCGTTTGGCAAGAATGAAAGGTAGTTGTCCAAAACTCGTTCTTTTCCAATAGAATAACCATGGAAAAGGCAGGAGAGTGGTAAAGTACTGTTTTCTCTAAGTCTGAAGGCTGCCCACACTGTGCCTGTGTGCTGCAGCTTGCATCTTCGCCTTTGGGAAGCTGCCGCTCGCCGATTCTCCCGGAGGCGAAGAAGCGGCTTCTTCGCACACAGAGCATTGTGGCGAGCGCAGGGAGCTCCTGAGAGCGGTTTGTGCCGAAAGAAGCCCGGGACCGGCACTTAGCTTCGGAGAGCTGCGTATCTGCGTCTTCTGCGTGTCTTGCCGCTCTACACTCAGCAAAAAGCTTTTCCACCATATCTTGCAAGGAGAAACTCTGCCAGGAAAGAAAACATCCAAAATCTTGTTCTAAAGCTTGCACGGGGGTCTGCAAAGCGTTTGGCAAGAATGAAAGGTAGTTGTCCAAAACTCGTTCTTTTCCAATAGAATAACCATGGAAAAGGCAGGAGAGTGGTAAAGTACTGTTTTCTCTAAGTCTGAAGGCTGCCCACACTGTGCCTGTGTGCTGCAGCTTGCATCTTCGCCTTTGGGAAGCTGCCGCTCGCCGATTCTCCCGGAGGCGAAGAAGCGGCTTCTTCGCACACAGAGCATTGTGGCGAGCGCAGGGAGCTCCTGAGAGCGGTTTGTGCCGAAAGAAGCCCGGGACCGGCACTTAGCTTCGGAGAGCTGCGTATCTGCGTCTTCTGCGTGTCTTGCCGCTCTACACTCAGCAAAAAGCTTTTCCACCATATCTTGCAAGGAGAAACTCTGCCAGGAAAGAAAACATCCAAAATCTTGTTCTAAAGCTTGCACGGGGGTCTGCAAAGCGTTTGGCAAGAATGAAAGGTAGTTGTCCAAAACTCGTTCTTTTCCAATAGAATAACCATGGAAAAGGCAGGAGAGTGGTAAAGTACTGTTTTCTCTAAGTCTGAAGGCTGCCCACACTGTGCCTGTGTGCTGCAGCTTGCATCTTCGCCTTTGGGAAGCTGCCGCTCGCCGATTCTCCCGGAGGCGAAGAAGCGGCTTCTTCGCACACAGAGCATTGTGGCGAGCGCAGGGAGCTCCTGAGAGCGGTTTGTGCCGAAAGAAGCCCGGGACCGGCACTTAGCTTCGGAGAGCTGCGTATCTGCGTCTTCTGCGTGTCTTGCCGCTCTACACTCAGCAAAAAGCTTTTCCACCATATCTTGCAAGGAGAAACTCTGCCAGGAAAGAAAACATCCAAAATCTTGTTCTAAAGCTTGCACGGGGGTCTGCAAAGCGTTTGGCAAGAATGAAAGGTAGTTGTCCAAAACTCGTTCTTTTCCAATAGAATAACCATGGAAAAGGCAGGAGAGTGGTAAAGTACTGTTTTCTCTAAGTCTGAAGGCTGCCCACACTGTGCCTGTGTGCTGCAGCTTGCATCTTCGCCTTTGGGAAGCTGCCGCTCGCCGATTCTCCCGGAGGCGAAGAAGCGGCTTCTTCGCACACAGAGCATTGTGGCGAGCGCAGGGAGCTCCTGAGAGCGGTTTGTGCCGAAAGAAGCCCGGGACCGGCACTTAGCTTCGGAGAGCTGCGTATCTGCGTCTTCTGCGTGTCTTGCCGCTCTACACTCAGCAAAAAGCTTTTCCACCATATCTTGCAAGGAGAAACTCTGCCAGGAAAGAAAACATCCAAAATCTTGTTCTAAAGCTTGCACGGGGGTCTGCAAAGCGTTTGGCAAGAATGAAAGGTAGTTGTCCAAAACTCGTTCTTTTCCAATAGAATAACCATGGAAAAGGCAGGAGAGTGGTAAAGTACTGTTTTCTCTAAGTCTGAAGGCTGCCCACACTGTGCCTGTGTGCTGCAGCTTGCATCTTCGCCTTTGGGAAGCTGCCGCTCGCCGATTCTCCCGGAGGCGAAGAAGCGGCTTCTTCGCACACAGAGCATTGTGGCGAGCGCAGGGAGCTCCTGAGAGCGGTTTGTGCCGAAAGAAGCCCGGGACCGGCACTTAGCTTCGGAGAGCTGCGTATCTGCGTCTTCTGCGTGTCTTGCCGCTCTACACTCAGCAAAAAGCTTTTCCACCATATCTTGCAAGGAGAAACTCTGCCAGGAAAGAAAACATCCAAAATCTTGTTCTAAAGCTTGCACGGGGGTCTGCAAAGCGTTTGGCAAGAATGAAAGGTAGTTGTCCAAAACTCGTTCTTTTCCAATAGAATAACCATGGAAAAGGCAGGAGAGTGGTAAAGTACTGTTTTCTCTAAGTCTGAAGGCTGCCCACACTGTGCCTGTGTGCTGCAGCTTGCATCTTCGCCTTTGGGAAGCTGCCGCTCGCCGATTCTCCCGGAGGCGAAGAAGCGGCTTCTTCGCACACAGAGCATTGTGGCGAGCGCAGGGAGCTCCTGAGAGCGGTTTGTGCCGAAAGAAGCCCGGGACCGGCACTTAGCTTCGGAGAGCTGCGTATCTGCGTCTTCTGCGTGTCTTGCCGCTCTACACTCAGCAAAAAGCTTTTCCACCATATCTTGCAAGGAGAAACTCTGCCAGGAAAGAAAACATCCAAAATCTTGTTCTAAAGCTTGCACGGGGGTCTGCAAAGCGTTTGGCAAGAATGAAAGGTAGTTGTCCAAAACTCGTTCTTTTCCAATAGAATAACCATGGAAAAGGCAGGAGAGTGGTAAAGTACTGTTTTCTCTAAGTCTGAAGGCTGCCCACACTGTGCCTGTGTGCTGCAGCTTGCATCTTCGCCTTTGGGAAGCTGCCGCTCGCCGATTCTCCCGGAGGCGAAGAAGCGGCTTCTTCGCACACAGAGCATTGTGGCGAGCGCAGGGAGCTCCTGAGAGCGGTTTGTGCCGAAAGAAGCCCGGGACCGGCACTTAGCTTCGGAGAGCTGCGTATCTGCGTCTTCTGCGTGTCTTGCCGCTCTACACTCAGCAAAAAGCTTTTCCACCATATCTTGCAAGGAGAAACTCTGCCAGGAAAGAAAACATCCAAAATCTTGTTCTAAAGCTTGCACGGGGGTCTGCAAAGCGTTTGGCAAGAATGAAAGGTAGTTGTCCAAAACTCGTTCTTTTCCAATAGAATAACCATGGAAAAGGCAGGAGAGTGGTAAAGTACTGTTTTCTCTAAGTCTGAAGGCTGCCCACACTGTGCCTGTGTGCTGCAGCTTGCATCTTCGCCTTTGGGAAGCTGCCGCTCGCCGATTCTCCCGGAGGCGAAGAAGCGGCTTCTTCGCACACAGAGCATTGTGGCGAGCGCAGGGAGCTCCTGAGAGCGGTTTGTGCCGAAAGAAGCCCGGGACCGGCACTTAGCTTCGGAGAGCTGCGTATCTGCGTCTTCTGCGTGTCTTGCCGCTCTACACTCAGCAAAAAGCTTTTCCACCATATCTTGCAAGGAGAAACTCTGCCAGGAAAGAAAACATCCAAAATCTTGTTCTAAAGCTTGCACGGGGGTCTGCAAAGCGTTTGGCAAGAATGAAAGGTAGTTGTCCAAAACTCGTTCTTTTCCAATAGAATAACCATGGAAAAGGCAGGAGAGTGGTAAAGTACTGTTTTCTCTAAGTCTGAAGGCTGCCCACACTGTGCCTGTGTGCTGCAGCTTGCATCTTCGCCTTTGGGAAGCTGCCGCTCGCCGATTCTCCCGGAGGCGAAGAAGCGGCTTCTTCGCACACAGAGCATTGTGGCGAGCGCAGGGAGCTCCTGAGAGCGGTTTGTGCCGAAAGAAGCCCGGGACCGGCACTTAGCTTCGGAGAGCTGCGTATCTGCGTCTTCTGCGTGTCTTGCCGCTCTACACTCAGCAAAAAGCTTTTCCACCATATCTTGCAAGGAGAAACTCTGCCAGGAAAGAAAACATCCAAAATCTTGTTCTAAAGCTTGCACGGGGGTCTGCAAAGCGTTTGGCAAGAATGAAAGGTAGTTGTCCAAAACTCGTTCTTTTCCAATAGAATAACCATGGAAAAGGCAGGAGAGTGGTAAAGTACTGTTTTCTCTAAGTCTGAAGGCTGCCCACACTGTGCCTGTGTGCTGCAGCTTGCATCTTCGCCTTTGGGAAGCTGCCGCTCGCCGATTCTCCCGGAGGCGAAGAAGCGGCTTCTTCGCACACAGAGCATTGTGGCGAGCGCAGGGAGCTCCTGAGAGCGGTTTGTGCCGAAAGAAGCCCGGGACCGGCACTTAGCTTCGGAGAGCTGCGTATCTGCGTCTTCTGCGTGTCTTGCCGCTCTACACTCAGCAAAAAGCTTTTCCACCATATCTTGCAAGGAGAAACTCTGCCAGGAAAGAAAACATCCAAAATCTTGTTCTAAAGCTTGCACGGGGGTCTGCAAAGCGTTTGGCAAGAATGAAAGGTAGTTGTCCAAAACTCGTTCTTTTCCAATAGAATAACCATGGAAAAGGCAGGAGAGTGGTAAAGTACTGTTTTCTCTAAGTCTGAAGGCTGCCCACACTGTGCCTGTGTGCTGCAGCTTGCATCTTCGCCTTTGGGAAGCTGCCGCTCGCCGATTCTCCCGGAGGCGAAGAAGCGGCTTCTTCGCACACAGAGCATTGTGGCGAGCGCAGGGAGCTCCTGAGAGCGGTTTGTGCCGAAAGAAGCCCGGGACCGGCACTTAGCTTCGGAGAGCTGCGTATCTGCGTCTTCTGCGTGTCTTGCCGCTCTACACTCAGCAAAAAGCTTTTCCACCATATCTTGCAAGGAGAAACTCTGCCAGGAAAGAAAACATCCAAAATCTTGTTCTAAAGCTTGCACGGGGGTCTGCAAAGCGTTTGGCAAGAATGAAAGGTAGTTGTCCAAAACTCGTTCTTTTCCAATAGAATAACCATGGAAAAGGCAGGAGAGTGGTAAAGTACTGTTTTCTCTAAGTCTGAAGGCTGCCCACACTGTGCCTGTGTGCTGCAGCTTGCATCTTCGCCTTTGGGAAGCTGCCGCTCGCCGATTCTCCCGGAGGCGAAGAAGCGGCTTCTTCGCACACAGAGCATTGTGGCGAGCGCAGGGAGCTCCTGAGAGCGGTTTGTGCCGAAAGAAGCCCGGGACCGGCACTTAGCTTCGGAGAGCTGCGTATCTGCGTCTTCTGCGTGTCTTGCCGCTCTACACTCAGCAAAAAGCTTTTCCACCATATCTTGCAAGGAGAAACTCTGCCAGGAAAGAAAACATCCAAAATCTTGTTCTAAAGCTTGCACGGGGGTCTGCAAAGCGTTTGGCAAGAATGAAAGGTAGTTGTCCAAAACTCGTTCTTTTCCAATAGAATAACCATGGAAAAGGCAGGAGAGTGGTAAAGTACTGTTTTCTCTAAGTCTGAAGGCTGCCCACACTGTGCCTGTGTGCTGCAGCTTGCATCTTCGCCTTTGGGAAGCTGCCGCTCGCCGATTCTCCCGGAGGCGAAGAAGCGGCTTCTTCGCACACAGAGCATTGTGGCGAGCGCAGGGAGCTCCTGAGAGCGGTTTGTGCCGAAAGAAGCCCGGGACCGGCACTTAGCTTCGGAGAGCTGCGTATCTGCGTCTTCTGCGTGTCTTGCCGCTCTACACTCAGCAAAAAGCTTTTCCACCATATCTTGCAAGGAGAAACTCTGCCAGGAAAGAAAACATCCAAAATCTTGTTCTAAAGCTTGCACGGGGGTCTGCAAAGCGTTTGGCAAGAATGAAAGGTAGTTGTCCAAAACTCGTTCTTTTCCAATAGAATAACCATGGAAAAGGCAGGAGAGTGGTAAAGTACTGTTTTCTCTAAGTCTGAAGGCTGCCCACACTGTGCCTGTGTGCTGCAGCTTGCATCTTCGCCTTTGGGAAGCTGCCGCTCGCCGATTCTCCCGGAGGCGAAGAAGCGGCTTCTTCGCACACAGAGCATTGTGGCGAGCGCAGGGAGCTCCTGAGAGCGGTTTGTGCCGAAAGAAGCCCGGGACCGGCACTTAGCTTCGGAGAGCTGCGTATCTGCGTCTTCTGCGTGTCTTGCCGCTCTACACTCAGCAAAAAGCTTTTCCACCATATCTTGCAAGGAGAAACTCTGCCAGGAAAGAAAACATCCAAAATCTTGTTCTAAAGCTTGCACGGGGGTCTGCAAAGCGTTTGGCAAGAATGAAAGGTAGTTGTCCAAAACTCGTTCTTTTCCAATAGAATAACCATGGAAAAGGCAGGAGAGTGGTAAAGTACTGTTTTCTCTAAGTCTGAAGGCTGCCCACACTGTGCCTGTGTGCTGCAGCTTGCATCTTCGCCTTTGGGAAGCTGCCGCTCGCCGATTCTCCCGGAGGCGAAGAAGCGGCTTCTTCGCACACAGAGCATTGTGGCGAGCGCAGGGAGCTCCTGAGAGCGGTTTGTGCCGAAAGAAGCCCGGGACCGGCACTTAGCTTCGGAGAGCTGCGTATCTGCGTCTTCTGCGTGTCTTGCCGCTCTACACTCAGCAAAAAGCTTTTCCACCATATCTTGCAAGGAGAAACTCTGCCAGGAAAGAAAACATCCAAAATCTTGTTCTAAAGCTTGCACGGGGGTCTGCAAAGCGTTTGGCAAGAATGAAAGGTAGTTGTCCAAAACTCGTTCTTTTCCAATAGAATAACCATGGAAAAGGCAGGAGAGTGGTAAAGTACTGTTTTCTCTAAGTCTGAAGGCTGCCCACACTGTGCCTGTGTGCTGCAGCTTGCATCTTCGCCTTTGGGAAGCTGCCGCTCGCCGATTCTCCCGGAGGCGAAGAAGCGGCTTCTTCGCACACAGAGCATTGTGGCGAGCGCAGGGAGCTCCTGAGAGCGGTTTGTGCCGAAAGAAGCCCGGGACCGGCACTTAGCTTCGGAGAGCTGCGTATCTGCGTCTTCTGCGTGTCTTGCCGCTCTACACTCAGCAAAAAGCTTTTCCACCATATCTTGCAAGGAGAAACTCTGCCAGGAAAGAAAACATCCAAAATCTTGTTCTAAAGCTTGCACGGGGGTCTGCAAAGCGTTTGGCAAGAATGAAAGGTAGTTGTCCAAAACTCGTTCTTTTCCAATAGAATAACCATGGAAAAGGCAGGAGAGTGGTAAAGTACTGTTTTCTCTAAGTCTGAAGGCTGCCCACACTGTGCCTGTGTGCTGCAGCTTGCATCTTCGCCTTTGGGAAGCTGCCGCTCGCCGATTCTCCCGGAGGCGAAGAAGCGGCTTCTTCGCACACAGAGCATTGTGGCGAGCGCAGGGAGCTCCTGAGAGCGGTTTGTGCCGAAAGAAGCCCGGGACCGGCACTTAGCTTCGGAGAGCTGCGTATCTGCGTCTTCTGCGTGTCTTGCCGCTCTACACTCAGCAAAAAGCTTTTCCACCATATCTTGCAAGGAGAAACTCTGCCAGGAAAGAAAACATCCAAAATCTTGTTCTAAAGCTTGCACGGGGGTCTGCAAAGCGTTTGGCAAGAATGAAAGGTAGTTGTCCAAAACTCGTTCTTTTCCAATAGAATAACCATGGAAAAGGCAGGAGAGTGGTAAAGTACTGTTTTCTCTAAGTCTGAAGGCTGCCCACACTGTGCCTGTGTGCTGCAGCTTGCATCTTCGCCTTTGGGAAGCTGCCGCTCGCCGATTCTCCCGGAGGCGAAGAAGCGGCTTCTTCGCACACAGAGCATTGTGGCGAGCGCAGGGAGCTCCTGAGAGCGGTTTGTGCCGAAAGAAGCCCGGGACCGGCACTTAGCTTCGGAGAGCTGCGTATCTGCGTCTTCTGCGTGTCTTGCCGCTCTACACTCAGCAAAAAGCTTTTCCACCATATCTTGCAAGGAGAAACTCTGCCAGGAAAGAAAACATCCAAAATCTTGTTCTAAAGCTTGCACGGGGGTCTGCAAAGCGTTTGGCAAGAATGAAAGGTAGTTGTCCAAAACTCGTTCTTTTCCAATAGAATAACCATGGAAAAGGCAGGAGAGTGGTAAAGTACTGTTTTCTCTAAGTCTGAAGGCTGCCCACACTGTGCCTGTGTGCTGCAGCTTGCATCTTCGCCTTTGGGAAGCTGCCGCTCGCCGATTCTCCCGGAGGCGAAGAAGCGGCTTCTTCGCACACAGAGCATTGTGGCGAGCGCAGGGAGCTCCTGAGAGCGGTTTGTGCCGAAAGAAGCCCGGGACCGGCACTTAGCTTCGGAGAGCTGCGTATCTGCGTCTTCTGCGTGTCTTGCCGCTCTACACTCAGCAAAAAGCTTTTCCACCATATCTTGCAAGGAGAAACTCTGCCAGGAAAGAAAACATCCAAAATCTTGTTCTAAAGCTTGCACGGGGGTCTGCAAAGCGTTTGGCAAGAATGAAAGGTAGTTGTCCAAAACTCGTTCTTTTCCAATAGAATAACCATGGAAAAGGCAGGAGAGTGGTAAAGTACTGTTTTCTCTAAGTCTGAAGGCTGCCCACACTGTGCCTGTGTGCTGCAGCTTGCATCTTCGCCTTTGGGAAGCTGCCGCTCGCCGATTCTCCCGGAGGCGAAGAAGCGGCTTCTTCGCACACAGAGCATTGTGGCGAGCGCAGGGAGCTCCTGAGAGCGGTTTGTGCCGAAAGAAGCCCGGGACCGGCACTTAGCTTCGGAGAGCTGCGTATCTGCGTCTTCTGCGTGTCTTGCCGCTCTACACTCAGCAAAAAGCTTTTCCACCATATCTTGCAAGGAGAAACTCTGCCAGGAAAGAAAACATCCAAAATCTTGTTCTAAAGCTTGCACGGGGGTCTGCAAAGCGTTTGGCAAGAATGAAAGGTAGTTGTCCAAAACTCGTTCTTTTCCAATAGAATAACCATGGAAAAGGCAGGAGAGTGGTAAAGTACTGTTTTCTCTAAGTCTGAAGGCTGCCCACACTGTGCCTGTGTGCTGCAGCTTGCATCTTCGCCTTTGGGAAGCTGCCGCTCGCCGATTCTCCCGGAGGCGAAGAAGCGGCTTCTTCGCACACAGAGCATTGTGGCGAGCGCAGGGAGCTCCTGAGAGCGGTTTGTGCCGAAAGAAGCCCGGGACCGGCACTTAGCTTCGGAGAGCTGCGTATCTGCGTCTTCTGCGTGTCTTGCCGCTCTACACTCAGCAAAAAGCTTTTCCACCATATCTTGCAAGGAGAAACTCTGCCAGGAAAGAAAACATCCAAAATCTTGTTCTAAAGCTTGCACGGGGGTCTGCAAAGCGTTTGGCAAGAATGAAAGGTAGTTGTCCAAAACTCGTTCTTTTCCAATAGAATAACCATGGAAAAGGCAGGAGAGTGGTAAAGTACTGTTTTCTCTAAGTCTGAAGGCTGCCCACACTGTGCCTGTGTGCTGCAGCTTGCATCTTCGCCTTTGGGAAGCTGCCGCTCGCCGATTCTCCCGGAGGCGAAGAAGCGGCTTCTTCGCACACAGAGCATTGTGGCGAGCGCAGGGAGCTCCTGAGAGCGGTTTGTGCCGAAAGAAGCCCGGGACCGGCACTTAGCTTCGGAGAGCTGCGTATCTGCGTCTTCTGCGTGTCTTGCCGCTCTACACTCAGCAAAAAGCTTTTCCACCATATCTTGCAAGGAGAAACTCTGCCAGGAAAGAAAACATCCAAAATCTTGTTCTAAAGCTTGCACGGGGGTCTGCAAAGCGTTTGGCAAGAATGAAAGGTAGTTGTCCAAAACTCGTTCTTTTCCAATAGAATAACCATGGAAAAGGCAGGAGAGTGGTAAAGTACTGTTTTCTCTAAGTCTGAAGGCTGCCCACACTGTGCCTGTGTGCTGCAGCTTGCATCTTCGCCTTTGGGAAGCTGCCGCTCGCCGATTCTCCCGGAGGCGAAGAAGCGGCTTCTTCGCACACAGAGCATTGTGGCGAGCGCAGGGAGCTCCTGAGAGCGGTTTGTGCCGAAAGAAGCCCGGGACCGGCACTTAGCTTCGGAGAGCTGCGTATCTGCGTCTTCTGCGTGTCTTGCCGCTCTACACTCAGCAAAAAGCTTTTCCACCATATCTTGCAAGGAGAAACTCTGCCAGGAAAGAAAACATCCAAAATCTTGTTCTAAAGCTTGCACGGGGGTCTGCAAAGCGTTTGGCAAGAATGAAAGGTAGTTGTCCAAAACTCGTTCTTTTCCAATAGAATAACCATGGAAAAGGCAGGAGAGTGGTAAAGTACTGTTTTCTCTAAGTCTGAAGGCTGCCCACACTGTGCCTGTGTGCTGCAGCTTGCATCTTCGCCTTTGGGAAGCTGCCGCTCGCCGATTCTCCCGGAGGCGAAGAAGCGGCTTCTTCGCACACAGAGCATTGTGGCGAGCGCAGGGAGCTCCTGAGAGCGGTTTGTGCCGAAAGAAGCCCGGGACCGGCACTTAGCTTCGGAGAGCTGCGTATCTGCGTCTTCTGCGTGTCTTGCCGCTCTACACTCAGCAAAAAGCTTTTCCACCATATCTTGCAAGGAGAAACTCTGCCAGGAAAGAAAACATCCAAAATCTTGTTCTAAAGCTTGCACGGGGGTCTGCAAAGCGTTTGGCAAGAATGAAAGGTAGTTGTCCAAAACTCGTTCTTTTCCAATAGAATAACCATGGAAAAGGCAGGAGAGTGGTAAAGTACTGTTTTCTCTAAGTCTGAAGGCTGCCCACACTGTGCCTGTGTGCTGCAGCTTGCATCTTCGCCTTTGGGAAGCTGCCGCTCGCCGATTCTCCCGGAGGCGAAGAAGCGGCTTCTTCGCACACAGAGCATTGTGGCGAGCGCAGGGAGCTCCTGAGAGCGGTTTGTGCCGAAAGAAGCCCGGGACCGGCACTTAGCTTCGGAGAGCTGCGTATCTGCGTCTTCTGCGTGTCTTGCCGCTCTACACTCAGCAAAAAGCTTTTCCACCATATCTTGCAAGGAGAAACTCTGCCAGGAAAGAAAACATCCAAAATCTTGTTCTAAAGCTTGCACGGGGGTCTGCAAAGCGTTTGGCAAGAATGAAAGGTAGTTGTCCAAAACTCGTTCTTTTCCAATAGAATAACCATGGAAAAGGCAGGAGAGTGGTAAAGTACTGTTTTCTCTAAGTCTGAAGGCTGCCCACACTGTGCCTGTGTGCTGCAGCTTGCATCTTCGCCTTTGGGAAGCTGCCGCTCGCCGATTCTCCCGGAGGCGAAGAAGCGGCTTCTTCGCACACAGAGCATTGTGGCGAGCGCAGGGAGCTCCTGAGAGCGGTTTGTGCCGAAAGAAGCCCGGGACCGGCACTTAGCTTCGGAGAGCTGCGTATCTGCGTCTTCTGCGTGTCTTGCCGCTCTACACTCAGCAAAAAGCTTTTCCACCATATCTTGCAAGGAGAAACTCTGCCAGGAAAGAAAACATCCAAAATCTTGTTCTAAAGCTTGCACGGGGGTCTGCAAAGCGTTTGGCAAGAATGAAAGGTAGTTGTCCAAAACTCGTTCTTTTCCAATAGAATAACCATGGAAAAGGCAGGAGAGTGGTAAAGTACTGTTTTCTCTAAGTCTGAAGGCTGCCCACACTGTGCCTGTGTGCTGCAGCTTGCATCTTCGCCTTTGGGAAGCTGCCGCTCGCCGATTCTCCCGGAGGCGAAGAAGCGGCTTCTTCGCACACAGAGCATTGTGGCGAGCGCAGGGAGCTCCTGAGAGCGGTTTGTGCCGAAAGAAGCCCGGGACCGGCACTTAGCTTCGGAGAGCTGCGTATCTGCGTCTTCTGCGTGTCTTGCCGCTCTACACTCAGCAAAAAGCTTTTCCACCATATCTTGCAAGGAGAAACTCTGCCAGGAAAGAAAACATCCAAAATCTTGTTCTAAAGCTTGCACGGGGGTCTGCAAAGCGTTTGGCAAGAATGAAAGGTAGTTGTCCAAAACTCGTTCTTTTCCAATAGAATAACCATGGAAAAGGCAGGAGAGTGGTAAAGTACTGTTTTCTCTAAGTCTGAAGGCTGCCCACACTGTGCCTGTGTGCTGCAGCTTGCATCTTCGCCTTTGGGAAGCTGCCGCTCGCCGATTCTCCCGGAGGCGAAGAAGCGGCTTCTTCGCACACAGAGCATTGTGGCGAGCGCAGGGAGCTCCTGAGAGCGGTTTGTGCCGAAAGAAGCCCGGGACCGGCACTTAGCTTCGGAGAGCTGCGTATCTGCGTCTTCTGCGTGTCTTGCCGCTCTACACTCAGCAAAAAGCTTTTCCACCATATCTTGCAAGGAGAAACTCTGCCAGGAAAGAAAACATCCAAAATCTTGTTCTAAAGCTTGCACGGGGGTCTGCAAAGCGTTTGGCAAGAATGAAAGGTAGTTGTCCAAAACTCGTTCTTTTCCAATAGAATAACCATGGAAAAGGCAGGAGAGTGGTAAAGTACTGTTTTCTCTAAGTCTGAAGGCTGCCCACACTGTGCCTGTGTGCTGCAGCTTGCATCTTCGCCTTTGGGAAGCTGCCGCTCGCCGATTCTCCCGGAGGCGAAGAAGCGGCTTCTTCGCACACAGAGCATTGTGGCGAGCGCAGGGAGCTCCTGAGAGCGGTTTGTGCCGAAAGAAGCCCGGGACCGGCACTTAGCTTCGGAGAGCTGCGTATCTGCGTCTTCTGCGTGTCTTGCCGCTCTACACTCAGCAAAAAGCTTTTCCACCATATCTTGCAAGGAGAAACTCTGCCAGGAAAGAAAACATCCAAAATCTTGTTCTAAAGCTTGCACGGGGGTCTGCAAAGCGTTTGGCAAGAATGAAAGGTAGTTGTCCAAAACTCGTTCTTTTCCAATAGAATAACCATGGAAAAGGCAGGAGAGTGGTAAAGTACTGTTTTCTCTAAGTCTGAAGGCTGCCCACACTGTGCCTGTGTGCTGCAGCTTGCATCTTCGCCTTTGGGAAGCTGCCGCTCGCCGATTCTCCCGGAGGCGAAGAAGCGGCTTCTTCGCACACAGAGCATTGTGGCGAGCGCAGGGAGCTCCTGAGAGCGGTTTGTGCCGAAAGAAGCCCGGGACCGGCACTTAGCTTCGGAGAGCTGCGTATCTGCGTCTTCTGCGTGTCTTGCCGCTCTACACTCAGCAAAAAGCTTTTCCACCATATCTTGCAAGGAGAAACTCTGCCAGGAAAGAAAACATCCAAAATCTTGTTCTAAAGCTTGCACGGGGGTCTGCAAAGCGTTTGGCAAGAATGAAAGGTAGTTGTCCAAAACTCGTTCTTTTCCAATAGAATAACCATGGAAAAGGCAGGAGAGTGGTAAAGTACTGTTTTCTCTAAGTCTGAAGGCTGCCCACACTGTGCCTGTGTGCTGCAGCTTGCATCTTCGCCTTTGGGAAGCTGCCGCTCGCCGATTCTCCCGGAGGCGAAGAAGCGGCTTCTTCGCACACAGAGCATTGTGGCGAGCGCAGGGAGCTCCTGAGAGCGGTTTGTGCCGAAAGAAGCCCGGGACCGGCACTTAGCTTCGGAGAGCTGCGTATCTGCGTCTTCTGCGTGTCTTGCCGCTCTACACTCAGCAAAAAGCTTTTCCACCATATCTTGCAAGGAGAAACTCTGCCAGGAAAGAAAACATCCAAAATCTTGTTCTAAAGCTTGCACGGGGGTCTGCAAAGCGTTTGGCAAGAATGAAAGGTAGTTGTCCAAAACTCGTTCTTTTCCAATAGAATAACCATGGAAAAGGCAGGAGAGTGGTAAAGTACTGTTTTCTCTAAGTCTGAAGGCTGCCCACACTGTGCCTGTGTGCTGCAGCTTGCATCTTCGCCTTTGGGAAGCTGCCGCTCGCCGATTCTCCCGGAGGCGAAGAAGCGGCTTCTTCGCACACAGAGCATTGTGGCGAGCGCAGGGAGCTCCTGAGAGCGGTTTGTGCCGAAAGAAGCCCGGGACCGGCACTTAGCTTCGGAGAGCTGCGTATCTGCGTCTTCTGCGTGTCTTGCCGCTCTACACTCAGCAAAAAGCTTTTCCACCATATCTTGCAAGGAGAAACTCTGCCAGGAAAGAAAACATCCAAAATCTTGTTCTAAAGCTTGCACGGGGGTCTGCAAAGCGTTTGGCAAGAATGAAAGGTAGTTGTCCAAAACTCGTTCTTTTCCAATAGAATAACCATGGAAAAGGCAGGAGAGTGGTAAAGTACTGTTTTCTCTAAGTCTGAAGGCTGCCCACACTGTGCCTGTGTGCTGCAGCTTGCATCTTCGCCTTTGGGAAGCTGCCGCTCGCCGATTCTCCCGGAGGCGAAGAAGCGGCTTCTTCGCACACAGAGCATTGTGGCGAGCGCAGGGAGCTCCTGAGAACGGTTTGTGCCGAAAGAAGCCCGGGACCGGCACTTAGCTTCGGAGAGCTGCGTATCTGCGTCTTCTGCGTGTCTTGCCGCTCTACACTCAGCAAAAGCTTTTCCACCATATCTTGCAAGGAGAAACTCTGCCAGGAAAGAAAACATCCAAAATCTTGTTCTAAAGCTTGCACGGGGGTCTGCAAAGCGTTTGGCAAGAATGAAAGGTAGTTGTCCAAAACTCGTTCTTTTCCAATAGAATAACCATGGAAAAGGCAGGAGAGTGGTAAAGTACTGTTTTCTCTAAGTCTGAATGCTGCCCACACTGTGCCTGTGTGTTGCAGCTTGCATCTTCGCCTTTGGGAAGCTGCCGCTCGCCGATTCTCCCGGAGGCGAAGAAGCGGCTTCTTCGCACACAGAGCATTGTGGCGAGCGCAGGGAGCTCCTGAGAGCGGTTTGTGCCGAAAGAAGCCCGGGACCGGCACTTAGCTTCGGAGAGCTGCGTATCTGCGTCTTCTGCGTGTCTTGCCGCTCTACACTCAGCAAAAAGCTTTTCCACCATATCTTGCAAGGAGAAACTCTGCCAGGAAAGAAAACATCCAAAATCTTGTTCTAAAGCTTGCACGGGGGTCTGCAAAGCGTTTGGCAAGAATGAAAGGTAGTTGTCCAAAACTCGTTCTTTTCCAATAGAATAACCATGGAAAAGGCAGGAGAGTGGTAAAGTACTGTTTTCTCTAAGTCTGAAGGCTGCCCACACTGTGCCTGTGTGCTGCAGCTTGCATCTTCGCCTTTGGGAAGCTGCCGCTCGCCGATTCTCCCGGAGGCGAAGAAGCGGCTTCTTCGCACACAGAGCATTGTGGCGAGCGCAGGGAGCTCCTGAGAGCGGTTTGTGCCGAAAGAAGCCCGGGACCGGCACTTAGCTTCGGAGAGCTGCGTATCTGCGTCTTCTGCGTGTCTTGCCGCTCTACACTCAGCAAAAAGCTTTTCCACCATATCTTGCAAGGAGAAACTCTGCCAGGAAAGAAAACATCCAAAATCTTGTTCTAAAGCTTGCACGGGGGTCTGCAAAGAGTTTGGCAAGAATGAAAGGTAGTTGTCCAAAACTCGTTCTTTTCCAATAGAATAACCATGGAAAAGGCAGGAGAGTGGTAAAGTACTGTTTTCTCTAAGTCTGAAGGCTGCCCACACTGTGCCTGCGTCGTTCGGCTTGCATCTTCGCCTTTGGGAAGCTGCCGCTCGCCGATTCTCCCGCAGGCGAAGAAGCGGCTTCTTCGCACACAGAGCATTGTGGCGAGCGCAGGGAGCTCCTGAGAGCGGTTTGTGCCGAAAGAAGCCCGGGACCGGCACTTAGCTTCGGAGAGCTGCGTATCTGCGTCTTCTGCGTGTCCCAAAACTCCTTTTATTCGAATATAACGTGAATGAAACGGCAGGAGAATGCTAATGTACTCGTTTCTATCAATTTCAAAGCTGCACACGCTATATCTGTGTGCTGCGGCTTGCATCTTCGCCTTTGGGAAGCGGCCGTTCTCTCCATCTCCCGGAGGCGAAGAAGCGGCTTCTTCGCGCACAGAGAATTGTGCCGGTGGCGGTGATCTCCGGAGAGCGGCTTCTGACGAAAGACGCCCTGGCAGGGGGCTTAGTTTCAGAGAGCTCTTTACTCTGCCTTCTGCCTCTCTGGTCGCATAAAACTTAGCAAAAAGCTTTTTTACTATGTCTTGCAAGGACCAACTGTGCCAGTATGGAAAGCATCTCCGCTCTTGTTCTAGAAGTTGCACGGAGGTCTGCAGAGTGTTTAGCAAGAAGCAAAAGAAAGTTGTCCAAAACTCCTTCTTTTGGAGTGGTAATGTGAATGGAAAAGGCCGGAGAGTGGTAAGGTACTGTTTTCTTTAGGTTTGAGAGCTGCACACACAATCCCCATGTTGTGCGACTTTTTTCTTCGCTTTTAAAGACGCGGCCGCGGTCTCCGTCTCCCGGAGGCGAAGAAGCCGCTTCTTTGCACACAGAGCATTGTGCCGGTCGCGCTGCGCTCCGGAGCACGGCTTCTGCGGAAAGACGCCCGGGAGCGGTCCTTACCTTCGGAGAGCTCCGTATCTCTGAATCTGTGTCTCTTGTCGCCTACATCTTAGCAAAAAGCTTTTCTACTAGGTCTCGCAAGGAGAAACTCTCCCAGTACAAAAAGCATCCCGGATCTTTTTCTGGAAGTTGCACGGAATGTCAGCAGAGTGTTAGGCAAGAAGCAAAAGAAAGTTGTCCAAAACCCCTTTTCTTCCAATGTTAATGTGAATTGAAAAGGCAGGAGAATGAGGAAGTGCTGTTTTCTGTCCGTTTGAAAGCTGTCACAAGGAGAAACTCTATCAGCACCTCAAGTTTTCCTCCATTTTACTCCCGATCTTTCTTTTGTTGTGCAGTCAAGAAGCACCCCACTTTCTTAGTTATGCTGCAGGTTGTCTTCAAATGGCTTTGCTTTCTGTCCCCTCCTCCCCATTTCTAACAGGCACAAGCACATTCCCTTCCCGGAACAAAATCCTGGTAATAGAGCCAGGAAGACTACGCTTTGACTTTGAGAACCAAAACCTATCTAAGAGAAAATAGTCCATTCTTTGAGACCCAATATCACACATCTGTGTGCAGGAGGAAGAGGGGTGCGTGCGTGCGTGAATGGGAAGTGTACTCGCCAACAAACTAGAGCCAATATTAGTAACCAACATGTAACAAGTGTGGACGTATCTAATTCCTGTCATGGTTTGACACTGGCACAATGCCAGTGCCCCCATGAAGATACCTTCTCCATTCTTCTACTATCTCTCACTCGCCCAGACCTCTCTCACACTGGCCCATTTCCTTCCTCATCTTCCACTCTATCTTCTAGGAAAGGTCAATGTTCTGTAAAGTTCTCATTCTCTGAGAAGGGGTTAAAAGCTCCTACAAGTGGCTGGCTGAACCCCCCCCTCTTCTCCGTCCCAGCCGTGCTGCCGGCGCAGGCCCATGTTTATCAAGCTTCAAGGTTACAGTCCCAGGCAGCGGCTCTCTCTCTCTCTCTCTCTCTGTGTCTCTCAGGGGGGGCTGCCCGATGGCTCCCGGTGTCTCTCTCTCTCTCTTCCACCCTTCCACCCCGGGGCTCAGGCCTACCTCTCCCGGCCACATGGCTTTCCCCTCCCCCTGCCCAGCCAGCAGCTGCACCGGGGGAGAGACCCGAACTCTTTCCCACCGGAAACCCAAGAGGACCCTCCCAGGGGAGAGCTCTGCTTTTAACCCCGTGTTCTCAGAGGCGTGTCCAAGTCCCAATGGCCAGGTTAAATGCCAAAAAGCTGCAAGCTTTAAAGATCAGCCCCTGCAGCAGCCCAGATCCAGGTGCCCCAGTTGCCAAGGCTGTGGTGGCCTTCAGAGCGTGCAGGTGGATTTTGCAAGCCTGTGGCCTGCTGCAGGCTCTGGGCCCGGGAGTGCCTGTGGCTCCAGCAGGAAGGGTGGCTGAAGGTTTGCTGCCTGCTTTGGTGGCGTGGCTGCAGGGGCCAGTGCTGTGAGAGCCCCCTGTGTGAGAGCTGGAGACAGCTGAGCTCTTGGGGACACCGCTGTGCCCCAGGCCAGGAAGAGCAGCAGTGCCCAGTGCCAGGAGTGGTGTCAGTGGGAGCCCCTGTGCACAGGGACTCCCAGCACCAGGGTGGCCGTGCCAGGACCCCCAGGGACCTGCAGCCCCGGGAAGCCGGAACAAGTGGAACCCACAAGTGTGCAAAGGCTGTTTGTGCGCAAAGGAATGGCAAGGGAAGTCAGGTTTTAAAAGAAACAGTATTTATTTGCCGAAGATCGCAAATCTAGGATTTATAGAACAGGTTTCTTTGTAACAATCTTCTTTGCAACAACAACAACAACAATGTACAGAACATATTTACATGGGATCCAATGGAATACCAATCTTCAAAACGTATTTACAGAGAACTTCGAATGAACTGAACGTATTTACAAGAAACTTCCAAACTTTCCAACACACTTACAAAGGCATGGCATGTGTGCCATCATCTGCATCAGTCCTGGAAGAAAGGAAGCAGCAGAGCTGGACTCAGCTGCCAGCACTGGGCCCAGCAGGGCTGGGAGCTGGGCCGCAGGGGCGGGGACGGGGCTGGCAGGGCTGGCGTGGCCCCAGGCAAGCGCAGGGCAGGCCGGGGCTGGTGCTTGTGCCACCACAATGCAGGCCCCCTGCGGGCACCGTGTCCCTGAGCGGGGCCATCCAGCCCAGCCCCAGCCTGGAGTCAGGGGAGCCCCAGTGTCTGTGGGCAGGGCGTGGGAAGCATCTGCCTGTCTTACTTGTGGGGCTCCATCTTCAGCCAAGGACCATGGGCTCCTCCTCATCCTTCTCGTCAACTTCCATCTCTTCGATGTTGTCCTCCTCCTCTACTTCCATCTCCTCGATGTCATCCTCCTCCTCTACTTCCATCTCCTCGATGTCATCCTCCTCCTCTACTTCCATCTCCTCGATGTCATCCTCCTCCTCTACTTCCATCTCCTCGATGTCATCCTCCTCCTCTACTTCCATCTCCTCGATGTTCTCCTCTTCCTCTACTTCCATGTCTTCAACAGGGGAGGAGATGGAAGGAGAGGAGGAGTCCACCTCCATCATCTCTTCCTCATCCAGGCCCAGGTCCACTTTCATGTCCTCCACAGTGTCTCTGGCAGTCTGCAAGGGGCAGCACAATCTCCCAGTGGGTTTCCTGTCCCACACCATCCATTCCCACATGGCTGCAGCCTGCCCAAGCTGCGTGCCCCCTGCCTGGAATGGCACCGTACCTCCAGTGGCACATCAGCACTCATCCTGCTGGGATTGGCGCTCCAGAGCATGCGGCAGGAAAAGCCCAGGCAGCAGCAGCAGCTCAGCGCTGAGGGGCAGAGCACACAGCGAGCAGCAACTGACCCTTGGCAGCCGGTGGAGTGTCTGCTCTGCTCGTTTCCAGGTCCTGGACGTTCCACCTGGAGCCCTCTGGGAGCTGTGATGTCACAGAAAGTTCAGGGTCACTGCGCAGTGGGAGATGGGGATGGCAGAATGATCAAATCCTTGCATGGTTTGGCTTGGAAGGGACCCGCAAGATGATCTGGTTGCAAGCCGAGCAACCTCCCAGCACACCAGGTTGCTGCGGCCCCTGTCTCTCCTGGCCTCGGATGTTCCTGGGGATGGGGCATCCACTGCCCCTCTGCCGTGGTCCCTGTGTCAGGGACCAGCATGCTGAGAGTAAAGAACTTCTTGCCATCATCAAATTTCTTCCAACTCTTGCAGTTTGATCCCATTCCCCCTTGTGCTGTCACTAGAGTTCCTGACAAAGAATCCTCTCCCACTCCCCTGTAGCTCCTTCCCAAACTGCAAAGGTGCTCTGAGGTCTTCAGTGACTTTGTGTACTGTCATGGTTTGACACTGGCACAATGCCAGTGCCCCCATGAAGATACCTTCTCCCTGGTAGCTGCTGTGAGATGTGACCAGGAATAAGCAAAGCAGGCTCCTACTTAGGGAAAAAGAACCAGAACTTTATTAACTACTCTACAACTACAGATAAAAAGGAACACACACACACAGGGAAAATGAAAACTTCACAAGTGCATTTCTTCCTCTCCCCACCAAATTGTGTTTTGTCAAAGTTTAATAAACCTTTGAAATTTTAAAAGTGAGCATCATTTCTCACAGGTTTAGGCACAAAAGGTCCTGTAGTGAAGGTGAAGCTGCCAGACCTGTCCTAGGGCCAGAGGGGCAGGAGTGCCCTGTGCCCACACCTCAGGGCTGCTCCTGCTGCCCCAGGGCAGGAATGAGGGCTTGAGGGCTCCCAGGTGCCAGGGCAGGACTGGCAGCTCACAGAGACTGCTTTTGTGTGTCTGCATGTACAGTGCTCTAGCTCTCCATTGTCCTATTATTCTGGGACTAGGCCAAAACTTAATTAAATTTTATGTAGATGAATAAAAGGAGTATTGACATTGCAAGATGAAATCTGAAGCATTCTGAAAAGGAAATTTTTCTTCTTTATTCTTCACATGCACCATTTAAAATATTTCTTGCTAAGTATTTCTTTCTCCCTAAAATAAATAGGACTGTGCACCTGCACCTGGTCAGGCTTCCCTAGGTTGATCCTAGACCAGAAGTTCCCATCACGGGTTGTGGGTCTTGGTTGCCTTTTCTCTTTGGTGGTCCCCATGCAGATGTGAGAGCCCAGAGCAAAAGAGAAAGAGCCAAAGGGCTATTCTGTGCAGTGTTCAGCTCTGAGATGAGCTTACCCATGATGGCACATTCATCTCAACCTGTTCCTTGTGCCTCTTGGTCTTTGGCAGATTTCCTTCTTGTAGTGGTTTTGGTTCACCAGTTTAAGATTTCCCCAATTTTAAAATTTCCCAGTCAATGCATTAAGGAGTGTGGTGGGCTTCAGTGTTGGCCAATCACCAAGGCACTCACTTTCTGCTGTGAGACAGGATTAGGAGAAAGGCAAAGCAGGCTTAAAACTTTACGAGGGTAAAAAGAAAATTTTATTAATAGTGACTAAAAGAAAAAAAGTAGTGAGAATCAAAACAAACCCTTCAGAACACTTCTCCTCTCCCCACACAACATTTTCTTTTCCACTGACAATGTTAAGAAACCAAACCTAAAATTTCCAGTCAGTTTACCACCTCTAAAATAGTCTTTCTTCAGTTCACTTAAGGAAAGAAGTACTTCTTGTTAAGGTTATGGAGACTTCTCCACAAGAGAAAAAAACCAGTTCTCTCATGGCTCTCAATTTTGTCAGGACTAGCAGCTGCCTGGGGAACTCTGCCATCATGAAATCCTTCTCATTTCCACAAGCCTTCCCACAGCTTGTTGATGGGCCATGTTGACTTATGGGGTATTGTTTTAAAGATGAGCTGTTCAAAGACAAAAGTTCTCTTTATCTATCTCTAAAATAATCTTCATCCCTGGGAGCAGAAATCTTCTCCTGAGGGCATGTGAGAAGGCACCCTTCTCTCTTTCTCGGTTCAAACTGCTTATCGGATCACAGCTACTTCAACATCAGCTTACTTTAACATGGAGGCCTTTGCTCGGTATCAGTTTGAACACTTTCATCTCCCCATAGTTTCATGCGTTATAGGGGGGAAAAAAAAAGTCTTTTCTCCATAGCTTACAAGAGGATTTCAGCCCGAAGATCAAGACATCTTCTCCTCCCTCCCATCTGAGACTTAACTTCTTCCTCACTAACCCCACAAACATGTTTTCATGTTGTTCCTTTACATGCTTGCATCTTGTTCTTTTCTCTGACTCATGTGAGGACTGAAGCACTGAAAGGGTTAACATCACGCCTGGGGCATACCTGACGCCGGTAACTCGTGGTGGGAGTGCGGCTGGGCTGTGTCAGGATCGATCTCATGGTTGATCTTTGGTTTTCTCCGCGTTCACTTCCAGGGCCACAGGGCCACAATGCATGGGCTGCAGGATGCAGGGCTGCCTCTGGTCTCAGCCGCGCTGGGGGAAGGGCATCTGACGCCAAGATCTTCAGCCCTGCTCCGGCCAGGGCTCCGCAGCCCCCCCCGCCATTCCTGCCCGGCAGCTGCTGTGGCCCAGCCTGGCCAGAACGGGGCCGATGGGGGGCGGCGGACGGCCTGGGGAGGGGGAAGGGGCACAGCCCGCGGCAGGACCGCCCAGCCCGGCCTGGCCAAGACGTGGGCCGGGGCTGGGGCCTTTTTGCCGACCAGAAAAGAGAGTTCCAGGCTTTTTTTGTCTTTAACATGCGTCTTTCACAGAGGCATGTCCAGCTTCTCAGTGGTTCAACAGACTGTCAGTTACACAAAAAAACTTTGCATCGCTTCCCTGAATTTCCTCCCATTCCAAGCCATGACAGTCCTATGGATTGCATTAGACCTGCTACATGACTTCCTTAAAACAGAATGAAACAATGAGAATTATGAAATCTAATATAGTCAAATGTTTTTGTGGCTTCTTTAAAATCAACTGACTTGTAAGAGCGATCAGCGCACGTGTGCAACATCTGCTGTAATGACTCTTTTCCAAACCTTGCTCATATTGCCAGCCATTTCCCAGTACTCATGGGCACTCCGTCTCCTCGTTCTGGTTTAACATCTGTGCTGCTAAATGAAAGTAATCACAGTCAGCATGAAAATTTAATAAGCTGCGTTCTGGCATTGGTCATGTTCCTAATTGTGTATTTGTTTTCTGCCCACAGAAGTCCTCAAACATTGTAAGCCAGAACACTTCCAGTGTTTATTAGTCTCAAATCACTCTCTGTTGGTGGTATTTCGAAAACAGACCAGATCTCTGAATTTGACAGCGCTTTTAGGAGACTGATCAAAGCCGGAGCCCAGCCTGGGAAGATCTAAACCTCACGGCCTTCCTTTCCTAGTTTGAGAATTACTGAGTTTTGGAAGCAGAAAGATCCTTAGACAGAATAGTAGAATCTAAATCTTCTAATCCAGAGAATGGTAAAGTTTTAAATAACTAAATATTTTGGCTTCACAGCAACTCACCAAGTGTGTAGTTGGTTGCATTTACATCCTAGTAAAGTGTCTTACAGTGGTTGTCCCTATTGGCCTTCCAGGAGAAGCAGATTAAGGACAGAGAAAAATGGAAGGAAGTTTTGTGCTTGTCCCAAATAACCTTCTGCCACAGGAACAATGTTGTAAGGTTCCCAGCACCACTAACGGGGCCAAGTTTAGGAAATTGTTAAGCTACTGTCTGTTTCCTGAAACTCTTCTGTCTTGTCTGCTGGGCTTTCGGCTCCCTGCCTGTTTGCTTTGCTGCCTGGCTGGAGCAGCTAGCTGGTGATTCGGCTCTTGCACAGGAGTTCAGGGAGGTCTCAGTTTCACCCCTGCTCTGATGCTGCCAGTGAAACACCTCAGACCATGTGCCCCTCATTCGCTTTCTCTCTCCCCCTCCAGTGGGATGGAGAAGAGAACTGGAGACAGAAAGGTAAAGATAATGGGTTGAGATAAGAACAGTTCACTAGAAATAGCAATGAAATAAGAAAACAAACAGTAACAACAACAATGCTGTTATCAGAGTGTACAGGACAGGTGAACGATTCACGCCCCTCTGACCACTCACTCCCTTCCTGAGGGAATAACCCCAGGGGTGAAGGATGGGGAAGCAGTTGGCTGAAACATCACCACAAGCTAGGTATGGCCCTTGGGAAAGAGAAAAGGAATTCCTTGTAAGAAACTGTTGGAAATCTTGAAACAACTTGCTGCTCTTACACTAGAATTTTACTAATGCCAAAGAATATAGTGCATTGGATAATGTTTTCTATTTTTTTTTAATTGCCATCAGGAGCTGACATTTATTTGGATGAAAAGTTTCAGCAAGCAAATGCTCTCACCCTGGGCAGCAGTGTGTTTGTGTATGTATCAGTACCTGAGTTATTCTGCATTCAAAACAATCTGTGGGAGGAGAATCTGACTACAGGTACCAAAAGCAGTTTTATCTGAGTCAGGAAGAAGTACGTAGTCTGTACTTAAAGGAACATCGGCAGTAGTGGGGTTCAGGCACTGTCCTTTTATCTTAATGTCCTGAAGCCTACCTTCTGGTTCTGCCTCTTGGCAACCAAAAACTGGGACATAAATGTTTTTATGAAGACATCCAGGCACTGTTGCTTGCCTGAGATCAGGATCCATTGAAATGCCCGAAGTGAGGGTGCTGTCCATACAAGCACATCTCCAGAGCAGTCTCTGCCCGGCAGGCGGCCCTGAGCTGTCCCCAGCCCACCGGGCATGCACCATGTGTCAGCCAGAGAGCTTGTTCACAGCACCACACACATTTAAGGACATTTTCTCTTACTGAAACATCTGAATCTGTATTGGAATGATACTTTTTTTGCAGTTTCTTCCGTGCAAATAGAGCTTAATCGGTACTTGTGTTCTGCTTAATTATGCTTCACATTTTGGAGCAATCTGTTCAACTTGAACAGTTCTGTGAAGTGGGAAAAGTGATCTTCTGGGAAGTAGTAGCTCATTTGGCTGGGATATGCAGAGTGCTCATTTATGGTGGTGTTTCTGTCCTCAATTCAGACTGGACCAAACCAATTTGTTCTTTTTCTAGTCTTTACACAGGTGAATTGCCATAATGCAGTGGTCCACCTGTTCTAAGAGGAAAATTGCTTCCACATTCACACTGCCACTGTTGCTTTATATTTCTGTGGCAAGTTCTGTTTCATACACTGCTGTTTCTGAAAGGGAGTTGTCTTGGTTTGGAAAGACAGGTGTCTGCTAAGGAAGGCAGAAGCCTCCCCTGAAACGGAAAATGTAAACCCCCTCCCTCTGAATTTCTATAAATTTTAAATTAAGGGGCTCTCAGGCAAAAGTATGGGAGCAGGAAATAACAGTTCTTTATTAGGAAAGAAAATAAAAAAGATAAAATAAACAATGCAGTAATCCAAAACAACACTGACAGAACACAACCTGACATCCTGTTGGACAGGGTGCTGGTAGCGGTCCAATTGGAATTGTGGCTGCAGTCCTGGTATGGTTCTCTTGGAGCAAGGATCCTGTAGAAAGGTGTAGTCTTCCTCTGAAGATCTAGTGGAAGAGGCAGCTGTTCCTCTGGGAAATTCAGTAGAGAAAAGCCATGCTGGTGTTCCAGAATCTCCAGATTATATCTGGGTAGCAATGCTTGGCTCCTCCCTCTGACAGGAGCATCTCCCAGTGGGATGCTGTAGTTCTTATCAGCCATGCAGTGACATTCAATGGCCCATTATCACATTATCAGCGGATGTTCCCCCCCCCCCCCCCCAGGAAGGATTGGGCGTGGAAGAGATAAAGGAAACTGCCCATTTAACAGAAGACAACTGCCATACAGATGGCAAATAGAATACATCTTGCCTTGCAATCTGGGACAGGAATGTATGCTAACACACACACAAATTTCCTTAATAAATGTGAGCAAACCCACATGTTTACAGCTTGGGAAAATAAATATTTCTGTTTTAAAAATCCTAACTGAAGCTTCATTTAAAAAACAACAACAACAAATTCCAAACAAACTGATCATAAATTGACATTTAAGGTCAAAGTAGTAAAAACAGCTAATTGTTTTTTAAAGTTTATTAGCATGAAATTGGTGTTGTGCAGAATTCCAGTTTAGGTTATGAGCATGGATGTATTACAGCTCTGCTCATTTGCTGAATAATTCCCCAGTGAAGAAGTAAAATTTTATGTAACTGGGTAACTTGAGAGAGAGAAAGCGGCAAAGAGCTGCTGTGCTGTCAGTAGACTTTGACAAACTGACCACAAACATGGTGCAAGGGGGAGATGGCTTCAGGATCTATCAGAGTCATGTGAACATTTGCAAGGAATAAAATTTGAAAGAGTGCTCTGGCTGTCCCCACCTGGGGACAGGTTGCTCCTACAGGATGCTCCTGCATCTCCCCAGATATGCGCTTGGTGTCCCCCCGCTCAGGGTGCCTTGGGAAGGGCAC
This sequence comes from Molothrus ater, assembly GCF_012460135.2. Taxonomy (NCBI): domain Eukaryota; kingdom Metazoa; phylum Chordata; class Aves; order Passeriformes; family Icteridae; genus Molothrus; species Molothrus ater. The sequence goes on along the minus strand of NW_023416711.1, from coordinate 74,662 downwards.
AGGCCAGGCCCTCAGTGGAAAGGGAATGCACACACACTTAGAGGCACAAGTTCTCTGTCTCCAGGTGAAAAGTCCCAATACAAACTAAAATCTCAGGGGAGGCTACAGTTTTGTGTTCCACTGCAATTGTGCCCTTAAACACTGTACATGATTGAGAGTACAAGTACACTTACAAGCAGTTTATGTGGTTTAATTTGTGTTTGTGCCAAACTGATACCTGTTCACCTTCTCTGTGCCAAACTCTGTACCTGTTCACCTTTTTCTGAATGTTTTTCTATGTTCTCTTGTCAAGTCTGCAGCCAGTGCCAAGTGTGTGTAATCCTGCCTGCTCAAAAAAGGTGCCTCTAAGGAGGGGGAAAACCCTTAGGTTTTACATTGTAGTTAAAACATGCATGAATGTAAATACACAGGTCTATTTTCCCCATGATAACTCAGGGATAAAAGGTACTTGAATTAGGCACTGAACTAATTAATATTTTTGATTGCTTGATTTCACTCTATTATATATATTCATTGATAATTGTTCTTCCAAAACCCATTTCCTAACTCAAACCTAGAGCAAACCAGTCTAAATGGAAGTTGATGCAGTCATAAATCAAGGACTTGAAGTGTCTGATTTGCTTTTTAGTGACAAAAAAAAAACATTGACAACAATAATTCACAGAGATAATAAGTTCATTTGTAATGCATTTTCTGGGCTCATCAGAGGTTTTTTTGATAAATTACCTATTCCATAAAAGGAAAAAAAATAGTTTTACTTACCTAATTCATAATTCAGAAGTCTCTTACAACTATTTAATGAAGTGTGCTCTGAAGAGTTTCTGATAGTTCTTCTAAAAAGGCATCAATGTTTGATGCATCATGGGTTTTTTTTTTCCCTTGCTGCTTTGGTATCATAATCCTGCCTTGGTTCCAGCTCAACCTGCATTTCCCACCCGGGGAAACCAGTTTAAGGCCAGTGGCTCCTGCCTGCATATCCTTTGTGTGTACTGCAAGGACATGTTGCAGTCTCCTCCTCTGGGAATGGTCACAACAAAACCAGTTCTACTGACAGGTGAACTTCATACAGTGTCTGCAAAACGTCTGAATTCAAATTTGACATTGTATATTTCATGTTGAAGCCATGGTACCTGATCTTAGCTGTGTGCCAAAAAAACATTTGGGAGGTACCTCAAAATTCTGGTGCCCCCCTTTTTGGAGAATAATATTGATTTTGCATCCCTGTATACAGCTGTGAAACTAATTAAAGGAGAGGCAGAGGACAGTATTTATACCTTGTGAACAGATCATTGTAAGGATTGGGCAAGAAATCTAAAAAAGTCTATTTTTTACTAATTATATTTGTTATTATTGGCTGTTTTTATCTTAGAATTTTATACACTGTTGGGTTTTCAGGTATCTTCTCTTAGCAAGTGGTGGTGTTGCAGGTTCACACAGGCAGAAACAGCCTGCTAAGCTTGGCTGTTTGTGAAAATAATTTGATGTTGCTGGTTTAGTGGTGAAAATCACAGAATATTCTGGCTTGGAAGAGACCCGCAAGGGCCATCAAATCTAACTCAAAATAGACCTGAAGGAGTCAAAAAGTCTTATCAGAAAAAAGGGACTGGATAAGGAGACAACACTCTCTTTTTGGTTTATTGCCTGGAGAGAGTCCCTTTTGGAAACTGATCTCTCCAGCCAGGCAATATAATGTTAATAATTATTTTAAATAATAATAATGGGTGATCAACTTTATTTGTGTTTACTATTTGATACATCAGTAGGTACCTCTGTTCCATTTTTTAACTGCTGTTTGCCATGAGCAGATTTTCCTTACCCCTTTTTCAGGATCACAGCTGAGTGTGAGCTGGCGCTCCTGTCCCTGTGCGGCTGCGGGGGTGTGCGGGATGTGCCAGGCGGGCGTCGCCTCAAGGCTGGACAGTGCCCGGGGCGAGCACATGGCACAGCCCAGGAATGAGCTGCCGGACAGCGGGGCCAGGCATTGGGAGGCTCAGGGTCCCAGGGACACCCCAAAGCTCTCGCCCAGCTCCTGCCCCAATGAGCACTTCAACACTCAGGCCTTGAATTATTTTTCCTCGTGAAATTTCCAAATATTTGCAATTGATCTCCCCACGGGGAAGACCTCTTTTCTGCACGACCTGCCCAAGAGCACATTCTGTCTGGAGATGAATTTCAAGTATAATGCGGGTAAACTAGAGTTAATTTTTTTCTTCAGGTCCTTGCTCCTAAAATATAGCTTTTTCTTTTTAATAAAAGTAAGATGCAGTCTAATAATTCTTGCACATAATTTAATCCCCTTCAGCTGTATTTGTAAAATTACCCATTTTATCTAACGCCTGTCAGTTTTACAATTAACACTGGGCACATTAACTGCACTTTATGCCTTGACTGTTTTCCTTAACAAAAAGTGAATTTATTATAAGCAACTTGTTTTCAAAGTCCTCCCATGAACCATGGAGACTGGTGTTCTGCATTTTCACCTTGCAGCCTTCAGATGTAGGGGACAGTGTCATTTACATCTTTATTAAAGTCATCGTTTACACCCTTTAAACTGTTTTAGGCTCTGCATTGTCCTTGGCCAGCCAGCACCTGTATGAGGCTTCAATGTTGTGCATTTGGCAGGACATGGGCTGGAAATACTGCAGGATTGCACCTGAGGAAGATGTTAGGTGCTGTTTGGTGATTGTTTCCCCAGAGCGTGTGGCCGAGCAAACCAGCCCTGGGCACGGTCCGGAGGTACAGGGGCAGCTGCAGACACCAGCAAGGATGGGCAGGCTCAGGATGGTGGCTGCTCAGTCCCAGAGCCGAGGCAGCAGCTGGGGAATAACACACCATTGTTTTATGGAGCACAAATTGGCTTTGGGTTGGTGGAAGGTGTCCCGGCCTGTGGCAGGGGGTTGGAACTAGATGATCTTTAAGGCCCCTTCCAATGCAAACCGCTGTCTGAAATGCAGGGCCATTTGCAGGCACTTTGAGTGTGGAACTTTGCCCAAATTAAAGATAACAAAAGGTAAAATTGGAGCAAATATAAAAGGATGAATAAAGCAAGCATCATTAACTAACTTCTAAAATGTATTCTATTTAAACACTGATTTTCCTTAAGGAAAATTCACACTCTGCTCTTGAGCAAGGAACAGTGAAATGAAAAAAGTCTCTTTCATTAGCGACAATCTAAAATATGCATGTACTTGCAAGTGTGTCAAGATTATTTTTCTTCGTAAAGTGAAGTCACTGTTTGGTTTCCGTTAGGAAAGGAAATGTGCACATCCTATGGGCTAAGCAAATACAGCTGCTATTTTGCACAAAAAATAAAAACTTAAGTAAGTGATTATTTTAACCTGGGCCTACAGTGGAGTAAGATTACCACAGGTGATTCTACCAGATGCAGACCTCATACCCTGCTATTAAAGCAGCCACAAAAATATGGGCAGAAATAGATCTGAACTCAATAAATACTACATCCCACTATTCCATTTTAAAACACATTGTAAGGAAAACACTAAGTGAATGCTCTGTTACTGCAGTCTCGTCCCGCAGCCACTGGAGCTGACGGGGCCGGCTAGCCGCTCCCGGAGTGACCGGTGGAGACCACAAATCCCGCCACTGCCAGGTTCTCTGCGGGAACCCCGAGTAGTGGCTCCGTCTGCGGCATGGTGACGCAGGCGAGAGCAGGACTGCGAAGCACTGAGGCGAAGGAAGGAAGGAGTGGACACGCGTATGGACGCTAAGGCGCTTCAACAACCCAGGCAGGACCAATAACGGTGTCAGAGAAAAACCCTGAGGTTTAGGGAGGCACTTATAATGGGGAAGGGTGTGACACTAGGAGCCACGAGGGACCAATGAACGAAGCCCAGGGGAGGAGCGAGGGACCCAACTGAACCAATAGGAATGGCCCAGGGAGGGAAAGGCTCAGGGGACAAATCATATGTTAAGTAAGGGAAGATTGACATAGAAATTTCTCGAAATGAAAGGGGGTTGGTTACAATGATGGACAGGTAACTGGTGGGAGGAACAAACCATTATGAGGGAGAACATGGGGGGAACCAAATCTTAACTTATAAAAAATAACCAACTTTACAATAAAACCCGTATAAACGACACAATGCTACACTGTACTAGCTAAACAATCCTCAGCCTAGGACAAAATTCACTGCAGCCATCTGGTGTGGAAGGGATTCATCCTGGGATGATTTCAACAAATGTTGGAAATAAAAACAGAAAAAGAATAAATTACCATGTATCAGTACCTGTAAGCAGAAGAAGCCTTCTGCATTAGTTACTGCTTCCCCCTGATTAGTGAACACGGAAAACCCAAAAAAGAAAAAAAAAAAAAAAAACAAAAAGAAAGAAAAGCAGCTTTGCTAAGGTTCAAGCTCTCACTGAGCGGCTGGATGGTGTCCAGCCCCTGAGTGTGTGTCTCCATTGTCTCCATCAGCAGCACAGGGATGTCTTGCCAGCTTGGAAAGGATAAGGATGCTGTAAGAACCAGGCAGGTACAGGTGTCACTGAGCTGGGGAGGTGACGACACTCGCCCCTCACTGTGTGTGCAGTTGGTCCCAAGGTCTCTTCATGCATCAATGAATTGAAGAAGAAAAATTAACTTTAAAACAGCAGCAAGGTTGTTTCCTACACTTGAATCTCTCAGGAGAAAACTGTAAACAAGGCAAAACTGAGGAATAATGTGGTATTAGATAAAATATCTTAACATCATTCCTATCAGAAGTTTAAATTTGCATGTGTTTATGTATATACACTTCTGCTTGCACTCACCACCCTCAGTGAAGTTCAGTTTAATAAAACTGTAGTTGTAATAAATGCAAGAGCTCATATTTCATACAGTGACACCTGGGAAGAGCTGGAGGGACTGAGCCAGAATGATAATGAAAATGCAAATAAAAGGAAGTACAATGCCCGTGATAAAAAGTGAGGGCAGAGGAGGAAGTGCCAATCTCCTGGTTTGCCACTGAAGTTTCTGTGGTTAATGTATAGGTGGAAGAAACAGGTTGAAAAGAGCTGACTTGAGAGCAAGCACTGAAAGGAAACAAATAACAAAAACCACCAAATCTTTGTGGAGGGTGAGGACTATTGAGGTGGATTTTTCTCTCCTTTTTTCAACCACTCATTTCTCGTCCCTCATTTTAAAGAATTTCTTCCCCACAATTTTCTCTCTTTATAGCTTCTGCATTCCTTTGTTTTGTGTCATTAATTCTCTTGCAAAGAAAATGGCTTTCCCCCTTTATTTCAAATTACTTTTTCCTGTAGTAGACATCCTTTTACATTTCCTTTCTTCTAACAGGAGTTGTAATTTCTAGATTCTTCATTTTCCCTTTGTGCGGGGAAGGTGTGTACTTCAGGCTTCTTTTGGCCCCTTGCCAGCCTTGAGTCCCTTTTTCTTTATCATGAACAGCTGATACTCTCCTCCTGTTCCTTGCTGTTACAGCCTCTCGCCTTTTTCCCTGCTGTGCAAGGGACCTTCAGAACAGGATTTAGGAATACATTTTATCTGTTCAAGCCTACAAATTCTGACTGTGATTTTGCAGATGTGGTGGATTAAGAGGATGGCTGAAGTCACCAATATTTTGAACCAGTTTCTTAATACTGACAAAATGAACCAATGTTAATTAAGCATTAGCATTTGCTGACATGTGCCCTCCTTAATAATGGTCAATTTAATATGTGTATATGTATGTGTGTGTGTATTTCTGCAAAATTAATTAGCTTATGAAAATACACCTTTGGGCTGGTCTGTTCTGTTCTTTCACTAAGCTAGTCTGCTCTGAATTTATGTCTTTTCTCTATTCAGAGTAACTCTATTTCCTTGCAAATTTCGATTTAAATTGTTGGCTTGCAACAGAAATGACTACATTATGCTTGAGCCAAATAACCTAAAATGTTTTTACAAGATATGAATTGTGCAGTTTTTGACAATAAGGGGAGTGTTTGCTTTTATGCCAAGCAACTTTTGGGTGTGGATTGGATTTTCACGTCAGCTGAAGGCTGGATCTGGTCTTTCAAGTTTAGAGAATCTCAAACTGATAGACACTAAATATCTATGTATTTGAGCATTACATACACTGCTGGGGGATGGGCTTGGCAGGGGAAAACATGCATCAAAAATGAAGTGAGGTTATGGTAAATCAGGGTGTGATAGTGTCTTTCTTCCTTGTAGAAGAACACTCTCTTGAATAAAATGCATAGAAGTGTTTTTCCTTTTTATCTCTTTCTCCAAAAAGTCCTTCTAAATTCAGACTGTGGTATATGGTAGAGATAATTCATGCTATTTATGTATAAAATATTGTAAAATCCAAAGCTATGTCTCTGACCACCCCAGCCAGGGAGCAGAGCCTTATTTTTGTTCAATTAGTTCCCGGAGAACGTTAATATCAAGCCTGGAGAAGCAGTCGGGGTGAACCACTGGGGAAACGCTGTCACTTTGTCAGTCGGATCCTGGTTCACCCAGCACCAAAACCCGGGTTCGACGCTGCCCGAGGCTGTGGTGGTCTTTCGAAATTCTATTTTTTGTTATCGATCTAATAAATCTTTGTTAAATTTTTTATAAATTTGGCTGCCGATTTGATAATTTATAACAGGCTGAATTAATTCCAGATTCTGCAACTGTGGACAAAATTTGAATTTCTCCTCGGACTACAGTGACCTACAATGTCTCTAGAGCAAGCTTTTTGGTTAGCACACAAAGGAGAATCCCTTGGTGTTTAACCCCAGTATAAGGTCGTTGTCGGATATGCCTGATCATGTCTGCTCTCACTGGTACATTTGCACAGCTAGAAAGCTAAAGCCAGTACTTTAGAAGTGCCATTTCTCCACACTGTCTCAATATTTAGGTATGAAATGCCTGTGTCTGCTTTTTGGAGCAATGTGTCTGCTGCCGCCCTACTGCTGTCACCACCATTTTGGCTCTGTGAATGGGCAGCTAATTGGCAGCCCAGGAAGAAATGTGAGCTATTGCCTTACTCCTGTGGCTTTTATTTTGCTTTCAGGAGGTTGAAAACAGTTACACAGATCAGTTCTGTTGGTGGTTTCTTTTTGATCTGTTGCTCTTGAAATCCAGTCTGTCCTATCCATCATGTTAAAATAGCAAGGGTAGCAACCAAAATAAATATTTTCCTGTCTTCTCTTTCAGATAAAATTGAAGATGAATTAGAAATGACGACAGTGTGCCATAGACCCGAGGGACTGGAACAGCTTGAAGCACAAACCAATTTCACTAAAAGAGAACTTCAAGTTCTTTACAGAGGATTTAAAAATGTAAGAACAGTACTGCAATGAACAGAGTCTAATATGTATGTCCTCACCAGCCTCAACTGCTCAGCTTGATTTTGTATTATTCCCCTGCTAAGCATTAGTAGTTTTGTACAAGATCTCCCTTACCACAGAAAATGAGCACAATCTGCCTCTCCATCTAATATTTATGACACTGCAATCTGCCTAAAACTGGGTTTGGATGAATATTCAGCACATAATGGTCTCATTAAACTTGTTCCCCAAATGTCAGCAAGCACAGTTCAATTTCCTCAGCTGTACTTCCGCCAGTACTTGAAGATAACCTGAAAATGTTTTCATGGCTACTTATTTAAACCTTGTTTTCATCTCCTCATGTTCAAATATAAGTGGTACTGTTCGCTTGTGATTACGTGCCCAGGATGGACATTTCATCCCTTCTCTAGCTGCAGAAATCTTGCTCTTGTAGAAGAGCACTTTAGGACTTTAAGGTCCTGCATAAGTAGGGAATAAGGCTGGAGTGGCAGGAGCTAAAGAGAAACCAAAAGCTGAATGTGTGTTAAGACTGAGGAGACCAGAGAGAGGCTGCAGATATCTGGGCAAGCAGGCAGTAGTGCCAGCTGGTGTGACTGGGTGTGCAGAGAAACTCCATGCCCAGTCTTGTGAGCCACAGTTCCAGCCAGGCTCCCTGGGAGCCCAGAGTCTGCAGCTCCCAAGCCTCAGCCTGGCTCTGCTGCTGCCTCTCAGGGGCTCCTCACAATCAGGAGAAATGGATGGGGAATGTTGAGGCTGCATGGAGCAGATGCTTTATGGACCTTGAAGAATGAGTATTCATTACATGTTTGCCTGAGGGTCAGGATTTAGTCACCCAGGTGGTTTGTGCCAGCCGATATTTTAATGATGATTAATAGGTCAGAATCAAACTGTCTCAATAAACACAGAATGGTTTTTATATTCTCTTGCAGGACAGCTCCAGCATTTAGAAACCATTACAGCAAAATGCTGTAGTTTCTCAGTCAAGTCTATTGGGTAAAAACTTGTCAAAAGAAAGCTGGGCTACCTTAAATACAGGCAGTTCTGAGGAACCTGTGGGACTTTGAGAAGGGCCTTTATTTTTGACAGATTTTTGAAATTTGATCAAATCATGTTTCCAGTGTATATTTGACTTTTCCAAGGAGTCTGGTGGTTTCTCTGGTTTATTTCTCTGCTCACCTAAATGGGCCAAAGCACAGCTCAGCTTTCTGTATTTTTGTTAGTGTGTGTGGCATATTTCTGCAGCTTTGCTGCACACAGGAGGTCATTTCATGTGTGAAGTTGCCTAACTAAACACTGGTGTCTCTTTATGCTTTTGCCAGCCAGCAGGAAATCACACGGCTTTTGAGACAGAACTTGGCAGGTTAACACCTTGATATGACATGACTGCTTACAGAGTGAGGTTAAACCCCGTTTTGCTAAGATCTCTACCATGCCTTCTGTATCACTGTTGGGTGGGAATCCTGTGTGGGAGAGCTCTGCTCTGTACTGGGGGGATTTGCGACTGCAGATGCAAACCCGTGAGACAGACCTGGAGCACTCTCAGCACACAGGACATTTACCCCTTGCCTTTTCTAATTCTGCTAGCACTTTGCACTACAGAGGCATTACCTCCCAGGGCAATAGTGGCAGACAAGGGCATTTAACTTGTGACCTAAACCTAGGATATCACTGAAGGTCTTGGTATTAATTGCCAGTGATGGCAAGGTCTTGGTTTATATCTGGATATTAGGACAAAGCAGGCTGGTTTTATCCAGCTAATCTGCGTACAATATACACAAAGTTTCGTATGTAAGGTTTAAATTGACATGAAAGTACAGCTTTAACACTGGTAGCCTGCAAATCCTGGTTTCAATGGGGTGGGTAATTATGCTCAAGAGGCAAACTGGCTCATCTGTTACCGTATTTGCTATTGTACCAAACAGTCTGGTCCTTGGGATGATGTTACAGTGCCATCTGGAGATTCAAAATCCCTGTGGGAATACAGTAATTTTCCTCCCTGGCTATTACTTATTTTCTAAAGTGATGCTGACAGATAGTGAACTCACCAACTTAGATATTGCACGGTAGATAAGGGTACATAACTTGCTCCATCAAGTAATCCCTTGGAACCATCATCCAAGGGGATTGTCCCCTGCATCTGTGAAAATATGCCTACCTTTTTCACAATACTTCTGCAGCAGCATTGTTAGGCCTGATCAGCTGGTATGGAGAGGGAATTATCGGCAGCAAGGTGACTGGCCAGGGCAATTTGCTTCAATGGATTTTGATCTCCCGGATATTTTGCAGACCTGCTTCAGCCCTGCTTGTCAAACACAGCCTTTAAAGGGTGCCAAACAATTGTTAGTCTGTACTGGGCCATATGCTCTTTATTCTCTCCCTCAACTTCTCCATCGCCTCTCATCTGTTTCACATGAGCTATGTTCAAGGTCCACAGGCTACTTTTCACAGAATCTTCAGGCCTGATGCAGTAAGAATGATGACTAGAACACAGCTGGGATCAATTTTCCAGTTTGGATAAAATGCATTCTGCACACAAATCCAATGAGAAGGTGTTCCCCCTATGCCCAGAAAAACCTTCACTAGTACTAGTGTTCTACGTAAACTGCAACTTAGTCTGAAAGAAAAGCTTTTTTCTGAGAGTGTCTAAGAGCTTTGTATGAAGCACAGATATTTGATATATGCAATTTTGAATACCAGAGGAAAAAGAAAACGGCACAAAGCTTTTAATGGTGCTGGTTTTAATTTTAAATTCCATGCACCTTTTCAAAAAGTGTCAGCTCAAATGCCCATCAACATATTTTAGTCACCTGTAAGTCAGTATTCATATAAAATGTGATTCAAATCAAAAGAATTTCAAACCTTTCCTCAAAGTTTATATGCCTAGATTTAATACTTCTGGCACATATTAGATGAAAGGAAGACATTTTTTACTGTGGGGGTGATGGAACACTGGAACAGGTTGCCCAGAGAAGTTGTGGGTGTCCCATCCCTGAAAGTATTCAAGGTCAGGTTGGATGGGGCTTTGAGCAGCAACACAGGAGACTCTTGATGGTAGAGAAACAAAGTTTGAATCTAGAAGAAACTCAGATTGAAGTATAGGAGCACGTTTTCCCTCAGCTCTTGGGGTAAAATCAAAGTGTTACAAAATTACCTTGATCTGTGATTTTCACTACTGTAACAGGTTAATGAAAACTATGCAGAAGATAGCAAATTTTAAAAGAGGTAAGAATTACAGCATAAAATACATGGGATGGGTTTCTACATGGGACACAATCTCTGTATTTCCACACTTCCTCATGTTAGGATTTCATGAAGTGCCAAAGAAGGCGGCAAAATATCATTCAGGACATTATTTACTGGGGTTCAGCCTGGCCTTTAGTAGGAATTGGGTTTGAACATAATGCAGATATACCACACACTTTCCCTTCACTGAAAAATTACTGTTTACAATGAATAAGCAATGAGGATATAAAATTGACTGAAAGCATCTTAAAAAGGTAAAGTATTTCATTGCAAATGATCTGTGATCCAAATAGTTCTTCCACCTTAGTGAGGGACAAAAGAATTCTTCCATATCATGATGGTTTAAAATTGTATAAACCAATGTTTTCTTCTGAAATGATATTATCATTTTTTTCTATTTTTAGAAGAATATATTCCTTGACATACAACACATGAGAACAAAGTAATTTTAAAGAAACAAATGATATGAAAATATTCCCTACATATAATTAAATGAAAAGCTGTGTTTTAAATAGGAAGTAGATATTAAACAGAATTTTTACACCAGATATTTGAATTGTTGCACCAGCTATTTTGCCCACAAAGAGAGGTATTTAGCATTTCGGTCTTTTCCAAGGTGTTCATCATCTGCTATGCTGACCTCTGCGTGGGCCTAGGTGTGTGTGGAAGGGGGGCATGTGAAGGGGAGTGTGTATGTTTGCTTAACACTTGTTGTGGCAGATTCATGCCTCAGCTCCATCATTTGTTTTAGAAACTTCACAGAGAGTGGATATGAAGTTTAATATCAACAAGAGATCAATTCCCAAATCATCCATTTTACCCTACCTTATAAATCATATGCTTTGTTGCATATTTTATCAAATATACTTTCAAGCCACACAGAGAAATGAGAATGTGGAGAATCCCTCCAATGTCTTGCAACTTTTATGCAAACAGAGTTTCAAGAAAGGATCATTTCTTTTAAAGTACATCTGGGACAGGCATGATGGTGGTGTCAAGCTGCTGGAGTTTTTGTTGCTGGGAGAAGTCGTACAAAAGGATTGGTTTTTACATTGACTAGTTACTGAATCAAGTGCATGAATACATTGGAAATTCAACTGGGGGTTCCTTTTTCTAGCAGATTACTTCTAGAACGAGCTTGCAGACTGAAGCTGACTCTTTTGCTCTCTTTTTGTTTCTTACCTATTTTCTTGGCTTCTTTACCACTATCTACACAATTTTGGAACTTTTTTCCCAACTAAAATTGTTTCATAGTCTGATAATTAGGATACATTTTTTACAAGGAATTTTTAAAAATCTTTGTTTGAGTTAAGAAGGTTAAGGACTAAGGTCTTTTTCTTACCTTATCAATATTGGGATGAAATTGATAAATAAAGACTAACTCTTTCTTTTTATTTTCAACCCAAGTAGATAGTTCCCATACATTAATACATTTTGTGGACCAATATTTGCCATTCTGATGTAAGTTGTCCCTTCTTAACAATATACATTCTGTGACTATGTTGACAACAGTATTGGTGAAGATCCTAACTGGTCTTAAACACACATAGGGAGAAATTTGCTCAGCCAGTGTCAGTCTTAAGCATGCCTATCAGAAGATCTTTCTATAGCTGGGGAATTTTCCCATGAAAGGGATTCAGTTATGGAAGAGACACTTATCCCAGAGTTTTGCATTCTTCTTGAGCACTACTTAAGGAACTTAGATCCCATGTCCATTTGGATCTCTCTCTGCACAGATCTTTGTCATGCCAGTGCTTGAAATGCATCTCTAAGAGAATTCACTAGCACAGAATGAACGAGAGTGGAAGGCGTCAGTGGGGCTCACCAGGTCCAACCCCCCTGCTTAAACCAGGCTACCTAGAGCCTCTTGCCCAGGATTATATCTGGGTGTACTTTTCATGTCTTCAAAGATCCAGGCTCCACAATCTTTCTGGGCAGTCTGTGCCGTGGTTCAGTCGCCCTCACAGTAAAAAATCATTTGCTGATGTGCAGAGGCAATCTCCTGTATTTCAGTGTGCCTACTGCCTCTTGTCTTTTCACTGAGCATCCTTGAAAAGACACTGGTTCCCTCCTCTTTGCACTATTCCTTCTGGGATGTATGTGTGCTGCCACCTAGAGAAATGTCAAAAACCTTCCTGAAGCCCAGGCAGACAATATTCCCTTCATCTACCGGGCAAGTTGATTCATCAGAGGAGTTTAAAAAGTTGTTCAGCATGAAGTTCCCCTGGTAAATCCATGCTGACTATGTTATTTTGTCCTCCTTCATGTGCCTGGCAATGCTTTCCAGCAATAGCTGCTCCATCAGCTTCCTGGGGATAAAAATGACGCTGGCTGGCTGGCTTGTACTTTTCCAAGTCCTCCTAGTTGCCTTTTTCCAAGATGGGTGACATTTGCTTTCATCCAGTCTTTGGGCACTTTCCTCAGTCACTATGATCCATCAAACATCATTAGGAGTGGCCTCAGAATAACATCTGCTAACACCCTTGAGACCTGTGGCTGCATCTCAACAGGGCCTGTGGACTTCATGGAATACGTACCAATTCAGTGACTATGCCCATAAAAGTTTGCAGGGGATAACAGAACGTATTAACAGGTACCTGAAGAGTGAGTGAAAATCTATGGAAGCAATCCAAAAGGACAAAGACTTGAGTTCCCTTTTCAGACAAAGCATCCTATCGTGGAGCTGAGCAGCTTTAGATCTAGGGAAGCTTCCCCTCTGAAAGGATGCAGAAGACATTCTTTTACCCGTATCCACTAATAAAATGTATTGACCATTCACTTGCAATACAAAAAACTAAATTATTTCCAAAATTGTTGCCGCCTAACTAGACAATCATGTACTGGCTGGGTATTCCCCTAACAGATGACAGCACCTGCTTGATGCCTCTTATGCCTACAGACTATTTGAATTAGATCATTTGGGTCTGGAACTTTCTTTCTGATGAATTTGGAAGATTTACTGAAGCAAGGAGCTGAAGATGAAAACTTCATTTCCCATCAGTGCACTTTAACATCCACGGCTGTAATGCCATTGTTTCTCACCAACTGAGTCAAGAATTTATGACTACAAAGTGGATCAGCTCCAAAAGGAAAGATAAAGGCTGGAAAACATTCTCTCTTGGTAAAGCAAATGAAGTGACTAAATTCTAATCACTCGCTGGCCTAAAGCTTCAAGGAGCGGGAGGTGGACCAGGTTTCCTTCCACTGCCATTCTCTTTGTCACCTCAGTGTTTTATAGGGGTATGCAGACATTCAAAAAGAGAGCTTTGCTGAATTCATAAAATTCAGTCTTAAAAAATAACTTGATAGCAGCTGAAATGAAAAGAACAAATAAAATGCAATTAATTCCACGGAAGCTTGAAATGATTATTTCTTCATTTTGCATTTGAGGATGTATATTGTGTGAGTTTGTCTTGTATTGTTCTACAGGTTTTCTAACTGGCACACCTTTCTTTATGAATGGACTGTCCTTTCCTAAATGCTCTCATATGGAGGAACATGCTTCTGATAAGAAGAGCACTAGGGTGTCTTTACTTGACCTTTTATTTTTACTGATGTTTGGTCCTTGGAAATGAATGGGGTTTTTCAATTGAAATGTCTTACTATTGTTCCCACAGGATAAGCCACAGGCTCTTCTGCTCAGAGCTGTCACTAGTCAGCTATTCTCCTATCTGCCTTTAAGTAGTTGAATGTTCTGGTCTAAAAGTAGCACCTTCTATGTAGCCATGCTCTTAGCTGCCAGTGTCATCTTGAATCCAAACACCCTCCCACAAGGGACCGCTGGTTCTGTAGTCAACTAAGGGGAAAAAAACGGTCCATCCATGCTTCCTGATTTAAAATATAAAGGTATATAAAGGTATGGTGTCCCTAAACGATTCTCTGCAGTTGAACACTACTTATCTTTGCCGTGTTTCTTCAACTCACTCGCAAGTCATTCATGCGTTACCTTATTGTGAGAATTGCTTGGTTTGAAGATGATTTAAAAGGGTATGAGAATACTTTTGTGCCTCTGCTATAAGGATGCTTTTCAAATCCACACAAACTTCCTGCAAATGCAAAAGCATTCATCCTGTATTGTCCTAGGCTACAATATAAAAATGTATTCTGCTCCCAACCTCAAGAGCTGCTGAAACCGGGAGGGGCATCGTTTTTTCCTTATCTCCTTATCTCTTAACGGGGCCATCCATGTCTTGCCACATGATTCAGAGATGACTCCCTCCAGGAGCCATTTCTGTTTAAAGGGTAATCAAGGAACCACTGCATGACTCAGAACAATTTGAGCCCATTACAAGATGCTCTGCCCAGGGGGCAGGAGCTAAGCATCCCCAGCTGGATAGAATCTGAGTTTTGGGACACCACAAGCAGTCTTTCCACAGGCTTCCTAGAAGAACGGCCACCCTCACCCACTGGTCTTCAGAGGACAAGAGCTACCAGATGGTTTCTACAGGATCACCACTTCAACAAGACCATTTCATCCGGACTGCTGCCACCACCCTAACTAGCAGGGTGACAGGTTGTATTCTGTCCGTGGTTTTTCTTTTGTATTATTGCATGTATTTGGTTTTTTGCCTTTTCCTAATAAATTGTATTTCTGACTTGGAGTCTTGCTGCCATGCTGGATTTCTTCAGACCGACTAGCTCCTGACACCAACAGCCAGAGTGGGCTGCCCCCAGAAAGCTGTCGAATCCAGGGTGCAGCTGTAGGGCACAGCTGCTCTATGGCACAGGTGGACTGCATTGGGGATAGGACTGCGCCGAGGGCAGGGACAAGGAACAGGGAGAGGTCTTCTGCATGTTTTCCAAAGGAGTTTCTTCCCTGGAGGGTCAGGGACAGAAAGACACTGACTCAAATGCATACATGTACCACAGGCCCTGAGGATGCAGGATGATTTGGCTCCTGTCTGTGCCATCAAACGGCATGCCAGGAGGCACATGGGGCTCAGCACATGCAGTCAGTGGCTGCTTCAGCCCCAGCTCACACTTAAGCCTTATTAGGAATGTCATGCTGGGGTGACTCGTGGATGTAGCATCACAAGTATTGTGTGTGCATCTCCCCAAGGGCTGCTCTGCTGGTCCCCAGAGCCTCCCTGAGGTGGGAGGCTGAGCAAACCTGCCAGCCTGGAGCTCCCTTGGTTGGGAACAAGCAAGGAGCTCTGGCTCTTTTTGTTCCCTTTTGTATCAGCAATTACTGACTCATGGCTTTTCTGTTTGCCTCTCGCAGGAGAGCGGAGATGAAATCATGGCATGATGAAATCCGAAGAAAATATGGTACAGTGCTGACATGAGTGATGCAAACTAAGCTTTAGATGAAGCAGCCTGTGTAACTGTGCTCCTTGCCATGGTCACAGCTGTAGATGAGACCTGGCCAGCAGGGAAAACATGGTCCCTGCTTCTCTTGGCTCAGAGTAAGTGTAGAGATGCTGGGCTCATGGTGTGTGAGCCCACACAGGGCTATTTTCCCTGGGCAGGGAAGAGGAAGTGTATAATGTTCCCCAGAATGTGTCCTCCAAGCTTACCCTGTGGGAGAAGCTGATGGAGCTTGACTGGAGGGGAGAAGCAGAAGCTGGCAGACACAGCACCATCATGATGCTGTTACCCTTCAGGCACAGCCCTCCAGTAGCCCTGTGGTGAGCCAGCAGCCTGGGCTGTGGGGCCAGGTAAGAATCAGAATGGCCACAGCTGCAGGAGCACAGAGCAGGCACCAATCCCACCCCAGTCCCTCTGGTCCTCTGTGCCAGCAGTGGTGTCTCAGTCCCCTGGGGATGGGAGTGCACAGTGAGTCCCACAGACCTGGGCCAGGTTTGGACCTAGCTGAGGGGAACATCAGCTTGGAAGGAAGCAGGGAACAGCCAGTTGCTCTGTGCAGGGGACAGCCTGCCCACTGGGGCTGCCAGGGGCTCTGCCAGTGTCTGGCTGTGGGGCAGTTGGGGTCATGCATGCTGCATTTAGTGGTCTCTGGCTTTGGGGGGGTTGTAGGGAATACTAGAGACCTTTTCTCTGCCTGCAACTGCTGCCTGCTGCAGGTCCAGGTTAGGCAGATCCCAGGGCTTCTGGATGGGCAGGCTCCTTGGGGGAAGAAAGAGCAGGCAAAACTGTGCCTGAAGGAGCTCTTGGATGGGAAGCATCTTCCCGTGGAAGAGCTGTGCTCTGGGCCTGTATTGCTATGTCAGGGCTGTCTTGCTGCAGCCTGACCCCAGAGTTTGCAATCTTGTCCTTTGCGGCTGCTCCTCAAAAGTGCTGAGCTGGGAAAGCAGGAAACAGCACGGCACATGGCTTGTTGCTAGCCCAAAAGCCAGCCCCATACCCTGCCTTGCTGCTTCCTAGTCTCAATGCTGGAGCAGGGAAGCAAGTCTAAGAACAGTTTTAATTTAATTAGGGTCTGGACTTTCTGCTTGTAAGTCCAGTCTGACAGAAGGGGTGTGCAGAGGGAGCACTCTGGAAGATTAGGCAGGCTGCTTTACCTGGACTGCCTGGGAGAGGAGTTTGCCATCAGGTCAAGCTTCTCTATGGATGTCTCCTCTTGTGCAGAAAGGAAGAGTGAAACAGTGCTGACTGTGGGCACTGCTCAAGTTAAGAGCAGGTGTTTTGGGAGAACTGCAGCTGGGAGGCTTGAGGAGGCTTAAATGACAAAGAGTTGTTTCCCAGGACTGGTTTTCTTGTTGGCTGTGACCACTGGGGGAGCTGCTGTCTGAACAAATCTCTCCTCTCTTCTAGGCCTGTTCAAGGAAGAGAACCCTTATGCAAAATTTGAGAATTAGCATCTCCAGACACACCCACCCACCCTGGTGAACAGTGCCTTCTGCAGAGCCAAAAGTCTCCAGGCTTCCCCCACCACCATGGTGCCACTTCAACTGCCACAGAAAATGACTCAAATCCTTGGTGACACCATTGTCCCCACTCCAGGTGCTCGGTCTGGCCAGAGCTTTGCTCTTGCCCTGCTGGTGCAAGAAACCGTGGTGGCAATACTGGAGGATGGAGCATTTCTTCTCCCTCACCCCAGGGTGGTTGTGGTGTCCAAAGCAATGCACAGAACACTCCTTGTCCCAGCCAAGGGCAAAAGCAATGCCACACCTCTCCCTCACTCCTGCCTCACCAAGAACACTTCATGCACACAGAGCTAGGCTCTTCTGCTCTGCCCTCCCTGTCTTTTTTCTTTTAGTATATGCAAAAGCCAGCACGAGTTTCCTGACATCAGGGACAGCAGGAGGCTTTGGCTGTCACTCCAGGTGCCTGCACTTATCCCAGCACATTAGCAGTCCTCTCAAAGAGCACAAGTTTCTGGTGATCTGGTGCTTCCAGGAGGAAGGTCTTATGATGCACCTTCTCACTTGCAACTAATCTGGGGAAATGCCTCAACTTTCCTACCTCTCTGTGCCTTTCTAGAAAGGTGGTCTTGGGCTCAATGGCCACACCTGTTAGCAATACTGTAAGTTTCAAGTGCATTTACAATATGCTGACTGTATATTAAACTGATTCAATTACTGTTCTGGTCTGAAAGAGTTTAATTCTGCTTCCATGGCAGGCACAGGTTGGGAGTAGTGGCAGATGGAGTTCTCACTGGTATGTGGCTCTGACTCATTGGGGGTAGCTGGGGGAGGCAGAAGCAAGGCTGATGGGCTCCTGCTGGGCTTGAAAGGAGGAGTCAGTTCCCAGAGATGTTCAGGTGTTAGGAAGAGCTTGGGATGGAAGCAAGGCTGCTCTCTGAGGAAGGAGCTGGGTGTTGTGGCAAGAGCTTGGCCTTTTGTCCCCTGGCATCTCTAGGAGAGAGCCCCTGTGTACGGGGGGGGGCCTGGGGGCTCAGCCTGCAGCCCCGGCAGTGCAAGGGAGCTGGGAAGGACGATGGAGCTGCGTGCCCTGGAGCCTGCCCAGGGCTGGCCATGCAGCACCCACAGCCCCGTCTGAGGCTGGGCAGGACAGGAGAGGCTGGGCTGAGCAAAGCTGCCCGTGGAGGGAATCCCATGGCTGGGATAAAACTCTCCCTGTGCAGGGCCGGGCTGTGGAGCTCAGCATGGCTGCTCCAGCTGAGCTGGGGAGGTGAAAGAGTCCTGGCTGGGATAAAACTCTCTCTGTGCACGTTTGTGGAGCTCAGCAGAGCTGCTCCAGGCTGAGCTGGGGAGCTGAAGGGCCGGGAGCCCTGGCTGCTGCCAGCATGCCCCAAGGGCAGGACTCGCAGGTGACTTTTGATCCAGATCGTCCCAGGCTATGCCAGAAGAGGCTGGGGTGGGAGGAACAAAGGGACTGGCCCTGCCAGGCTCTCTGGGCGTTGCTCTCCCTCGCTGTGTCCGGGCAGGGGCTGCGCTCGGTGCTGCCCGGCAGGAGCCGGGGGCGGTGCCGGGAGCGGCGTGTCCGGGTGTGCTCGGCACGGAGGTGATGATCCAAAGAGATCCCCGTCTGGCTGGAGTCCCCTTGGGCATGGAGGATGAACCGTGGAGCCCAGTAAAGAGAAGGGAAAGTGCTGATAGGGGTCCTGCATTTGCTGGCCCAAAGGACCCATGGTGTCTCTGCCCACCAAAGGTACAGGGAAAGCTATGAGGACTTTGAGGGCCAGCAACATCCAGGGACAGCTGGTGCTAAATCCTTTTGAACTGCCTTTCCCCTGCACGAGGGTCCAGTCCCCTTCCTGCCCTGGGACTGGGACCAGTAAATTCATTTTGGGTTCCCTGAGTGCTCCCACTGGCACTAAGGGGTGATGTCTCCAAACCTATCAGGGATGGGAGACCCCTGCAAGCGAGTTCCTCTTCCTGAAACCCCACTTGTGACTGGCTCTGTCCTCCTCTGCTGAGCCAGGGCAGCAGAGAGACCTGCTGGGAGCCAGGATGGATGGTGGATGGAATGTGGCCATGCCCTGGGGACAAGCAGAGGCCAGGCCATGCTGCCAGGGCAGCACCCAGTGTCCCTGGACAGAGGCGCTGTGTCCTCTGCTCTTATCCTGAGCTTTGTCCTGGGCTCCAGCATCCTCATCCCAGGGGCTGCTTCCCATAGCCTGGCATGGAGCTACTGATGTTTCTAATTCCTCCTGTGAATGTTTCTGTGTGCAGGGATCATGTGGCTGAGGCACTGCAAAGCTGGTGAACCCTTTGGCTTGGCTGGGCCATGGTGGGGAGGTGAAGCTGTGTCCTTGGGTGGCCAAGGTGCCACTCAGGTCTGGGAAGGAGTGCCTGCAGTGTAACTGAGAGTGGAGCCTGGCAGCTAAAAAGACATTTCATGAGGATTAACTGGTCCCTTGCAAGGCTGCCACAATGGAAATCTGTCCTGAGTGGGATGGGTAAGCAGATAGTGACGGGGACATCACAGCTGAGGAGTGGGACAGTGCCCCACCACCTGCACTGGGTACTAGGAGGACGCACAAGGGAACTTGGAAAGAAGGGGTTAATGAGATGTAACAGGGAGCTTGGCTTTGAGCCCAAGGGGAGTTCTACAGCCCTGCACATAAAGGCCACAAAAAGCTGGCACTAGGCCAATTCCAGCCTTGTGATAGGAAAGGTGGGACAAACAGCCAGCACTCTGAGGGGTGAAATCCCAGGGACAGACTGAGCTGTGAGCACAGGCTGCCCAGCTACAGGTGGATAACTGTGCTGGGGTGGCCTGCTGCCATCACAGCCTCTTCCATTCCATCCACAGCAGGGCTATGGTGGCAGCAGCAGCAGGGCCCTAGAGGTGCCTTGTTGTATTGCCTGGTCCTGGAGAGTCTCTGCCAAACAACCTCAGTCTCTTTGCAAAGGGCACAAAAAGATTCCGAGAGCTGGTGTCGGTGTGTAGTGCGACAATGGTATTTTCAGGAAAATACCAGGTATGTTTCAGGTATATTTCAGGAAAAGTGGTGGAAGAGGCAAATGATTCAACAGATCCTTTGCTGTATTCCAGAGCTGCTGTATTTGAAGGGGAAAATGCTCACTGGGGCTGATAAAGGATCAGCCAGACATTTCTCATGAGTTTGGAGAAAGCAGGAGGCTTGGCGGAAGCAGAACTTTGCAAATAAGCTCTGCCCTGTGAGGAAGTGATTTTAACTGTTGACACTGGATTTTAAGTCGAGGATGTTGATCAGCAGCATGAAGCTGAGATAGAGGCTGATCATCAGCAGTGTAGCCCAGGCATCAGCACTGGGACCAGTCCTCTTCCTTCTTGATAGTGGCCTGAATAAAGGGGTCCAGGGCACCCTCAGCAAGTTTGCTGAATTTCCTACAGTGGGAGGAGCTGCTGAGACACCAGAAGGTGACTCTGCACCCACAAGGACCTCAACAGGCTGGAGAAATGGGCTGATGGAACCTCCTGAAGTTCAACCAAGGGCTGAACAGAGTCCTCCCGCTGGGGAGGTGCAGCCCCAGACCCCAACACATGGCATGGAAACCAGGAGGGACCGCCTGGAAGGGATCTGGGCAAACACTGAGGTGTGCAGCCCACTGCCAGGTGGGCCTTGTGCCACAGGATCGGTCTGTGGATGGGGAGCTCCTGGGTGTGGCCCTCAGAGCCCTGTGATGTCAGGCCGTGTCACTCATGGTCATTATGACGCCACCTGCGTAACTATAACCGCCAGCGTTGGGTAGTGCCAGCACACTCAGCTTGTGATCCACAGCAGCTGAGGAGCTTCCAAGCGCTGCCAGCATCTGAGGAGCCTCTGTGCTACCAGCGAGCGAGCGTCTTCTGTGTGCTGCCAGTGACTGAGGAACCTGACTGCTGCCAGTGACCGAGGAGCCTCTGAGTCCTGCCGGTGAGTGAGGAACCTCCAAGTCTGCCCGTGACTGAGGAGGAACCTCCAAGTGCTGCCAGCGACCAAGGAGCCTCTGAGTCCTGCCAGTGACCGAGGAGCCTTCGAGTTACTCCAGTGACCGAGGAGCTTCTGAATTACTCCAGTGAGTGAAGACGACCATCTGAGTCCTGCCAGTGAGTGAAGAGGAACCTTCAAGTCCTTCCAGCGACTGAGGAACCTCTGAGTCCTGCCAGAGACTGAGGAATCTCTGAGTCCCACGAGAGGTTGAGGAACCTCCGAGTGCCCCGAGTGGAAGCCAAGCCTTCGAGTCCTGCCAGCGGCTGAGAGCAGTCAATTCCGGGAGCAGCAATGTCGGAGGCCAGGGAGGAGCCACCAGCGCCCCGAGCCGTCCGGGTGTGCCGCATCTGCGTGGATTTCCTGCACGGCCCCGCTGCTGCCGTGGAGCCCTGCGGACACGTGTTCTGCCACGCCTGCATCCAGCCCCAGGCTGCCCCTGATGCCGCCGCCACCTGCCCGACCTGCCAAGGGCCCATCGGGAGCATCCGCGTGCTGCAGGATCAGGAGAGCCGCGCCGGGCTGGTCCCGCGCCGCCCCCGCCGCCGCCTCCATCCCTTCGTGGTGCGCTGGCGCCAGCGGCAGCAGCAGGAGGCGCAGGAGGATGCGGCTCCTGGAGGTGGCCGGCGCCGCAGACTGGCTGATGGGGACAGGGCCCCAAGCCCTGTGCCCCGCCAGCGTCCCCGGAGAGAGCTGGATGACCTGCGAAGAAACGGGCTGGGACAGCGGCCACCGAGGGGAAATGAAGCCATGGCCGCAGGAGACAACCAGCACCGCCCCCGTGTGATCTGATTTGATGTGGATCCTCCACGGCCCGTCTGAACTGAAAACCAGCATGCTGAGAAGGGCCTCGTCTGATTTCTTCTTCCCGTTTACTTCAAGACTAGGAGAGTGGGAACTGTGGGAGGGAAAGCATGTAGTTGTAGAAACTTGGGGATAGAGTTCGATGTTGCTATTAGAAGATTAGGATATTAGGATGTTAGCATGTTTGTTAGGATGTTAAGGATGTTTGTTAGGATGTTTGTTAGGATGTTCGTTATGAAATAAACGTTTTTTCAATTTAAAGCGTTAGAAAGCAGTCATTCTTTATCAGCGCTGGACACACAGAAGCGTATCTATCTCCTTTAATCTGATGTGTGTGGTGAAAATTCACAAGAGGGTATTTATTCCATCCTGATCATACATATTCATTACAATGTGTCTCCTAGCTCATATGCTAACACCACTTCCCTAGAACTAATTTGCATGCGTTCACCTGTAACTGGAAGTCCTTTGTTGGTCCTGGAGGTCATCTAACGGGGGGGGGGGGGGGGGGGGGGTCTCGTGGTCATATTCACTGAATGCTTCAGTATTACTGGTGACCTTTCTTTGAACTTTTTCTTTGGTATGCACTATTGGTTTTTGTTACGTAACTTGCAAAAACCCCTCTGTAGTCCCCTATCTTTTTCTCCACTGGTTCCAGCTACATTTATCCTCCTTCATGCGTACCTTTAATCTTTTTTGCTAGTTAGCCCTAAAGCTCTATTCAGCATCTTCAGGGGAACTGAAAATTTCTAGTCTCTGTGTTATTTATCAAGTCCCCCCTTTTCTTAAGACTGTCTCTTTTAGGCAAGTCCCAATACTTCATTTTCCAGCCCAAAGTGCTGCAACAACTGTAACAGTTAATACAAACACACACAACGATTAGAGTGACTGCCATGAATGCATAACAAGGCAAACAAACATTAATAAGGCAAACAAACAGCAATAACTGCTGTGAAACACCCACCGCACTCTGTGAGGCGGCGCTGGACCCACGGTGGTGGTAACACCTTCCCTCTGCTTCACGTAATTATTCTTGGCTATCCCCACTTTTCTACCTTCTTTCTTTTCTCTTTTATGAAAAAAAAATAAAGGTTGAAATATCGCTTTGGATCTCAATATTTAACCTCGTTTGTGTTTTAAATCTCGCTTTCGGGTATGTTTAGAATCTAATTCTTTCCTCAATTGTGGATCGAGGCAAACTTGCCTCTCCTCCCCTTAAGGGGGATCTGAACACCCCAGCACGGGTCTGGGCTGGACTGGAGACACTGGGTGTTTTGATGGAAGGCTTCTCCTCCCGTTTTCCCTCACCCAGGAGCTGCCGTGTCACCGGGAAGGTGCGGTCCCGGGCGTGTCCAGGGGCTGTTTTGGGCTATCCAAGGGCTGCTTCGGGGTATCCCTGGGGTATCCAGGGGCTGTTTCGGAGTGTCCAGGGGCTGTTTCGGGGTGTCCCGGGCTCTCCCCTCACGCCGCTCCCCCTCCGGAGCACAGCGCCCCCGTGACGTTCAGCGAGGACGCGCCTGCACGCGGCCCCCCCACGCCCCTTGGCCGTTGGCCACGCCCCCAGCGCGACCCCCTTGCTCCCCCCCCGCCATGTCGGAGGAGAAGCCTCCGGTGAGGCGGGGAGAGGAGCGGCTGGAAGGGAGGAGCCGGCGGGAGGGGAGCGGCTGGAAGGCGGGGAGGGAACGAGGAGCGGCCGCCTCTCCTCGTCCCGGGGGCGCGGCTGTGGTGCGGCTCCGCCTCGCCCGCGGCACGAGGCCGCGAGGTGTCCCGGCCGGGGGCAGCAGGGGCGGCCTTGGTGCCGCAGGATGTGGCGGGTGCTGTCCGGCCCGAGCCACAGAACTACTGGCAAATGAAGCAAAACAATTGAAGTCCAGCACGAGGATGGAGCAAGGGATCTCAGCTGGGCTTTGGGATGCAGCTGCTCCCAGTGCAGTAAGTGAAATACTTTTGTAAAAGCCAATAGAAAAAGCAACGAAGCCTAAATATCTGGGCTGGGATAGCAGGTGTTGGATGTGCTCCTCACAGCCAACATGGAGTGCTGGGAAAAAGCATTGGAGAAGGACTGGAGAGAACTCATCCTCATGAGCTGGCCACGTGTGCTTGAGGCAGTGGGATGCTGGCAGCTCTTTAAAGGGTTGGAGGAGAAATCTCCCAGAAAGCTGTAAGTCATTGGCTGTCTAACATCACATATATATAAAATATAATATGAGGAAATATTGTTAATGGGCTTGATGCCAGAAAGGAGGTGAGACAAGCCCCTACATGCATGCTGGCTTGCACAGTGTCCACCAAAGGCTGCCCAATACATTTGCCTTCCAAGCAGGAATTTATTTAAGGGTCCACAGCTCCCAGGACAGCTGATAGGGATAGAAATTAAGCAGATGTTTGAGACAGGCCTTAAATGAGGGTGGCCCTACAAAACATAGAATGTCTTAGTATCAAATAATCAGTTGCCCGCAAGGGAAAAAAAAGAAGGTTTAAACTAATATAAAAAGGCAGGAAAGTGGCTGAGGTGGGATCCCACTCCAGCAGAGGAGCTGCCAGGAGGAAGAAGTCTGGCTCTGTAAAATTCCCGTTCCTAAACAATGGTGCTGGGAAGGTCGGTGACACGGGGGAGGTAGGGCTAATAATAACAAATACCATTAGAGTTATACCTTACATAGAGAAAACTGCACTGGAACTGGCTTTCCAAGAGCCCAGCAAAAAGCTTTTGTTTAATTTATGGGGCTCAGGCTATTTTTAGCTGGCGGATCCTTGGGGTTTTATCTGGGATCGCTGCTCCAGCAACTGGAACATTTTAATTGTTTGCTCTGGATTTAGGGTGGGTTGTTATTTTTTTCTAAAGGGAGAAAGAGGAAAGCAGGTGCTGCGGCCTGACCTTGCTGGTCTCCAGATTTCCTTGGCAGCACCTTCTGGAGTGGGGAAAGCAAGTGGGTCTTGGAGCAGCTCTGTGCCTCCTGGGAGACTTTTTGGGGTGGTGCTGGGGGGCGATCAGCTGGAACCACTCTCCTCCAGCCCAGCCAGCACCCCACACTCATCCCCAGCCCCTGCCAAAGGCCAGCAGCCAGCAGGTGAGAGGGTGGCAGGGGGACACCGTGTCTCCCCATCCTCTGGTTGCTATGCAGGTCTAAAAATAGCCTGGGCAGTGCGACAAGGAGGGAGCATCCCCTTCTTCCAGGAAAGCCAGAAGCGCTCCAGGGCTGCAGGCGGCCGTGCTTTGTTTGTCAGGAAAGCCCTTTGGTATCTGCCTGCAGCAGGGATGTGAGAGGAGCCATCTGCTCGGGGACAGCAGGTGTTTACAGCAGCAGCCCGGGCGCAGACGCCCTCTGCAGAGCCTGTCCCTGCTCGGAGCTTGGCCCCGGTGCAGGCAGACACCTCTCCCTGTGCTCCTGTAAAGGTGCTGGTGAGTTGATGAGACAGAAGGGAGGCAATTAAAAGCAAAGCAAAACACCTCAGCCTTGAATATGCTGCCAGGAGAGGGTGAAGTACTCCAGGACCCCCATCTGCCTGCACCCTGAGCGTAGGCAGTGGGACAGGCACCCCAAAACACTCTCTGGAGCTGTGCTGTCCCCTAAGGGCCACTGGTTCTGCCAAGGGCTGCAGCCCAGCATCCCCTCCAGCTCTGCCCAGCCAGGATGCTGAGCCCCAGGGCACAGCTCTGGAGGGGCTGCCAGCAGCATTGCCAGTGCCCTGCAGGGACACCAGCCCAGCTCTGGCTGTGCAGACAGAAAGAGAGCGAAAGAAAGAGAGAGAAAGAAATAGAGACAGAAAGAGAGCGAGAGAAAGAGAGAGAAAGAAATAGAGAGAGACAGAAAGAAAGAGAGAGCGAAAGAAAGAGAGAGAAAGAAATAGAGAGAGACAGAAAGAAAGAGAGAGAGAGAGAAAGAGAGCGAGAGAAAGAAAGAGAAAGAAATAGAGACAGAAAGGAGACAGAAAGAGAGCGAGAGAAAGAAAGAAAGAGAGAAAGAAATAGAGAGACAGAAAGAAAGAGAGACAAAGAGAGAGAGACAGAAAGAAAGAAAGAGAGAGAGAAAGAAATAGAGAAAGGGAGACAGAAAGAGAAAGACAGAAAGAAAGAAAGAAAGAAAGAGAGAGAAAGAAAGAAAAGGAAAAAGGAAAGGAAGAAAAAGAAAGAAGGAAGAGAAAGGAAGAAAAAAAATGAAAAAGGAAAAGGGTGAGAGTGAAAAAGAAAGAGCGAAAGTGGAAAAAGGGGTGAAAAAACAGAGTGAAAAAAAGAAAAAAGAGTTGGAGTGGAAAAGAAAGGACATTCGGGAGGGGCGGTGCTGCCTAAGGTGCTTCCGCACCCAGGAGCGAAGGAGCCGTTTGATCCCCCGGCGGGACCGCAGCTCCCGGTGGCGGCAAACGGAGCGGTGGCTGTCAGTCCGAGACTACAACTCCCGGCAGGCCCTGCGGCCGTAAAGCGCGGCGTCTGACGCAACGGCCGACGCGCCATATGAATGGCTGGCGGGCCGAGGCGGCCGCGCGCCGGGGGAGCGGGCTGGGCGCGGGGACCTCCCGGCGTCTCTCCCGCGCGGGACGGAGCTGCGGCAGCGACGCTGGAGGGGCGAAGCCTCCGGCCGGCCGCCCGCACGGAGCCGAGCGGCGCGGAAGGGGCGTCCGCCCGGTGCCTCGGCCTCGCTCAGCGGTCCCGGTGGCGGGGGCTCAGCTCGGGCGGGGCGCGCTGCCGCCCGCCGATGGCGGAGCGCCAGGCGGTGCTTTGCTGCCGCGGACCGGGAGCTGCAGGAGCCGCCCCGGGCGAGCGGCGCCGGGCGCTGCCGCGGTCACTGTGCGGCGGCTGGCGGAGGCGCGGGAGCCGCCGAGCTGCAGCCGTGTCCCTCGGGCTGCTGCCGCTGCTGCGGGCGGGGGCGGACGAGCGGCTGGAATGACACGGCTGCTGAGTGCCTCAGTGCTCGTGGCTCTTTCTTCCACGCAAACAGGTGGAGCGGCATCGCTGAGCAGTAAAACACAGCGATGGCCCGGAGAATGGCGAGCGCAAGGAGCGCGCGGGCTGGATCCTTCTGCTGGCACAGGTGCGATCCGCAAACTCAGCCCCTTGTGCCCCTACCCTCCCGACCCCCAGGGGAAATGCTCTCCAGCCTCGAGCTGCTGCAAGACAAAACGTGTGATTTGACACTAGGGTCCGGAAAAGAATTCCGTTTAGATTAGCAAATGCCTCAATTGTTCTTGGTTACATCCTAGGATCGGTTTTAGGCAGTGACTTTATACCGCTTGTCGGATTTTCTTGTGCAATGGTAAGAAAATAGGCAGGTCTGATACTGGTTTCGGTTTTTTTCTACTTCATGTTCCATGAGCTGCTTTTATCCAAGCAATTGTTTTAAAGTTCTACTGTAGGCGTTTCTGGTTCACTTTTTTTTTTTTTTTTCTTTGCAGCACCCGTGACTTTTTTTTTTTTCTCTAAATCGGCAGCAAATATAGCTGAGTAAAATTACCTTGGTTTTCTTCCTTCTTAAATGTTTTTATTGATAATCCTATTTGAATATGCAGAACAAGTGGGTATGTCCTGTAATATATCCTAGCTTTTCTTGTTTACAGGATACTCAGAAAATACTTTTCCCTTAGAGTCCCACTGAAACATTCTCAGTGCAATCTCCGTTAAGGTATGTGTTTACAAATAAGCCACCATCAGCTGAGATATTTGCCTGTGTACCTTTTCCTGTAATTCAGAGCTTGCGTTCTGTGGTTTTTATGATAAACCTATCAAACTTGCGAAACTGTTTTGCAAGTCTTAATCGTTGAAGGCAGCAAGAAGTGGTTTAAAAGCCTGTTCTTGAGCAGACAAAGGGAAAAAGTGTGAATTTGATGCTGAACTTGTCCTTTTTCATTTGACTTGCCTTGAATGATTTAGGAAGAGAGAGAACTAGAAAAAAGAGAGAAATAGAATTGGTTCTTGGGCCCTCCTAAAATGCTCCCCGTGATTCTGTGTGGAGCCAAAGTGAAGGGTGATGGAACAGAGCCCTGTGCTTTAGAAGGAAATCAATTTCAACCTGATCTCCACCCTGAGTCTCCCTAATTTCTGTTTTTAAAATGCAAACTAAGTTTAGGAAGTGTTGGAAGTTAGTATTTTGGGGAAGAAATGGCAGTTGCACCAACCGTTCCATTTCCCAGAGGCTCTGGGAACGATTCATTTTGTAAGCGCTGTAACTGCAATCGGTTGGTGGTTCGGGGTTGGAATGTGCACTTGCCCTGCTCTAAAGCACTCGTTCATTTGCATTTCAGTGCCAGGAGTCTTGAGAAACTGGAGAAGAGCCCAAGAGACATTTTTCATCCTGAGATACAAAAGGTAGGAAGTGACTTTTTTTTGTTTGGTTCTTTTTCTTTATGATTTCCTGGAAATAGAAGTAATTAAGTATAGATACTACTGGTTTGTTTCTTCCAGTAGCTAATAATAATAATAATAATAATAATAATAATAATAATCTAATACTACTTAAACTGTCTCTTTATCCATTGAACTGGCCATTTCAAATCCAAACTTCTAAACACAAATAAAACCATCATCCTTGTAGAATCTTTAATAGGAGGGGGCTAAAGATGCTGTTTTTGTTGACAGGATTTATTGGTTGTTGAAGGGCAAGAGGTGAGTACAAGCCTAACTACTTCTTGCTCACAGACCCGTCCGGTGAGTACAGCTTTGTATTTTGATGGGCTTTTGATGACTTCTAAATCAATTGCTCGTTACAGTAAAAAGAAGTAATGTTTTTTTGAACCTGACAGCAAAAATAACTTGAAGCACCAACTTAATAATAATTGATCACCCATCTAAGTTAATGGTTTTATGCTATACTATCAAAGTTTAAAGGTAAATTATCGTGTAGTAGGAGATAGTATAAAATGTATGTTCTGATGTGTAGGATGTATGCAAAGATTAGAGGACCCAAATTGTTATGTCTTCTGTTTGACTGTTTACCAAATAATATTTGGTTTTATTTTCCAGGGATCGGTGAATTTTAAATTTGGAATCCTCTATGCTAAGGATGGTCAGCTTACAGGTGATGAAATGTTCAGTCATGGTGAGTTTTCCACCTTCTCCTTAATTGTTTTGCTCATCTGAAAAAAAAAAAAAAAAAAAAAAAGGTATGTTTATTATTTGTTACCCTGTTCTGTCCGTTTCCTCAGTATTTGCTGGAGCTCTGCTTACCCAAGCTTTGGGTAAAACAAGCTTTGGGTTCCTTCTGTCCCACTGGGTGTTGCCCAGTTTGGTTGCATCTGGTGAAATTCACCCTGAGCCCTTACAGAACCAGCTCCAACCACGTGAGAGCCATTCGCAGCTCTCTCAGGACACCCGGAGGAGGATGGGTGACGTTTCTGAGCATCTGGCAAGTGTACTTCTATCAAAACTCGGCCTGTGACATTGCTGGGGAAAACCCTTCTGTATCCTGGAGGGTTCCTCAAACTCTGTTGAGGATCCAGTTAGCAGTTGCTCACCTGGATGGTTCCAGCTCCTCAAGTTAACACTTGTACTCTTGCCCTGTAGTTTAGATCTATTGTAGTTTTGTTATTTTGCACGATTTTACGTCTTTGGAAAATAACGTGCGTTTCACTCTTTGGAACCTCTCGGATCATTCTTTGGTGCAGCACCACCTAATGGGACACTTGGCTGCTGTGCTGAAGGGCTTGGTTACTAGGATTGTAAATCCCGGAGAGTTTGTAAGTCTTCTGTCCCCAGGGAGGTGTCACGCTTTGTTCACTCTGTTTGTCAGGTGCTGCTTCTCGTCGGAAGTATTAACTTCAAACTGCCCTGTTCTTTTTTTAACTTTTTTTCCTGGTTCTCTCCGTAGGGCAGGGAAGGACTCTCGTATCCCGGTCGTCAGACTCAGCGCTGCCCGAGAAGATACAGAGAGTGTAAAAATCATAAGAAGCAAATAGGACTGCAGAGGAAACAAACTGGAGAGAACAAAAGGTGATATTGTTCTCCTTAGCCTGGATTAGAAACATCCCCTGTGCTTTGATGCCGGTGGCTGCCAGGGGCTCGTTAGGTCTTTTTAGGCAGGTGTAGGTGTTCACTTGTAGGTTCTATTTTTTGGCAAAGGACCGTGAGAGAAGTTTATTTCTACATCCAAATAAACATTCATCTTATCTGAACATAACCTGTCATCCCATTTCTGACGTTAAGGACTCCTGTATAAATACTTGGGGAGGTTTTCTTTGTCGTTTCTGAATGGTTCCATTTTGGTTCCACCTACCTGCCGGATACTTGAACGAGTCTGAGGTGGTTTAATTGCATACTGCTTCCTTGAAATTCTGTTGGTCTCTGCTTGGAACCCTTCTTGTAGTGCTCAATGAAAGACTTCTGATGGTGTTTTCTTGCCTGTTTGTGTTTAAGGTCGTGCTCTGATGCATTTACAGAAACCATGGCAGGAGAGAGTCAGCTGCTGGAGAAGAGGAGACAGTATTATCCCTGGGCAGCATAGAACTGCGCTACTGCTGTGTCATCAGCTGTGTCTGCACTGAAAGTAGCCACCTTCACTTGTAGGTAGCTCCTTGGTGCTTTAGGACACGCTGAGGGATTTATTCCTTTTGGGATCCACGATGAGAATTCCCAAGAGAGGTAGTAATAAGGTATGAGATTGGAAAAAAGCCTGTGTCCTTGGAATGTTGTTGTTGTCGTCAAAAGTTAATTTTTCCTTCTTTCTTAGCCAGTAGTCAGCTTTTTGCTTTATTTTTTGTGGGATCAGTACTTGATTGTTTAAAAAATGGCTTCAAAATAACTGCAGCGGCTGGCCACCAGGACCTTGTTCAGATTTGCCTATTTGCTTGTAGCTAAAACGTTTCCATATTGTTTCTCGTTCTATTGAAGAAACTGCTGCCCAGTCAACTAAGAACTGAACATCTATCTGTCTAGGACATGGGGAGAGGATTTAGGTCGTGTCTTTGTTTCCAGAAAAAAGTTCCAGTGTAGTTTCTAACTAGAGGAAAAGGGGGGGTGAAGACTCGGGGCTCTGATGCCGTTGGGGGCACCCCGAGGTGCCCAGGAGAGGGAGCCCCACTGCGGTGCAGGAGCAGGTATGTTATCACGTACTAGAGAGCAAATGATAAATAGAAAGAGGAAAATTATAAATATAAAAATATTTTTTAAATCGTTAAAGAAAGCGTTTTT
Source organism: Molothrus ater (assembly GCF_012460135.2). NCBI lineage: Eukaryota > Metazoa > Chordata > Aves > Passeriformes > Icteridae > Molothrus > Molothrus ater. The sequence continues at coordinate 43,460 of NW_023416711.1, read as the reverse complement.
TTTTACTTGTCAGTAGGCAGGGTTTTGATGATAAAAATGATAAATACAAAGAATATGAAGGTAGAAATCTAAGTCTAGAAATATATCATAAATACGTACAGATAAAGTTTAAAACTAGAAGAAAAAATCAGTTGCAGCAGTAGATACGATACATAATATATATAATACTTTAAATACATGTCTAGAATTTTATAGCTATTATAGATAATTATTAATAGATTGCATCAAAAGAAACCATATATATAAATGTGAGTATAACTATACAAAGTATAAAAATATTTCGATACCGTTTAAAAGAAGGTGTTTTCGTGTATTTTTTTGGTTAGAGATGGGGTTTTTATTTGGATTAATAGAAGTATTCTAGAAATGTAAATCTAACTATAGAAAGATACAATCGATAGAGAAAGATATTTCTAAAAACACAACCGAACGACGCCGCCTTCGGGGGAATCGCACGAGCTCGGCCGAAGCAAGGCGAGAGCGGCCGACCCTGACGGCCTCGAGCGAACCGGGGCGAGCGGAGCCGAGGCGCGCCGAAGGCACCGAGCGGCTGGGAGTTGGGCCGAAGCGAGGCGAGCTCTGCCGAAGAGGCGAATGCAGGCGCCAAGAGCCGAGTTGAGGCGACAAGAGCCGACTCGAGCCGAGCGTCTCCGGAGCGAGCCGAGCTCCGCCGAGCGCAGCATCCCGGGCAGGGCGACAAGAGCCGGGCCGGGCTCGGGGTGCAGCCGGGGCTCTGGGGGGCTTCCCCGCCTGTCCCTCTCTCTAGCCCTCCTTCCTTCTCCCCGTATTCGCCTTCTCTCGCTCCCTTTCCCCCATTCCCTCTCCCCCCACAAACCCGGCTCCTTCCTGTCCTGTCCCTAGCCCGCTACTCCCTTCTGTTCCCCCTCTCTCCTTCCTCTGCCCAGCCTCCCTGTACCCTCGTCCCGGGCTTTCCCTTCCCGTCCCGCTTTCCTGCGCAGCCCGAGCTCCCTCGCCGCCCTTTCTCATGCCCTGCTCTCGCTCCTCTCTTCCCGTGCCCCCTTTCCTTCTTTGCCCCGCAGCCGCGGGGCTCGGGCTGCCGGAGAATAAAGCCCCGAGGGCCGGAGCCCGGCGCCCCTGGGCCCTTGCAGGAGTCCCCGCGCGGGGCCGGAGGCTCTCGGCGGATCCCCCCGTGCCGCTCAAGCAGCCCGGCCGACAGCGCCGGAGCTGCGGCTTTGCCGGCATCGCGCTGAGAGCGGCCCCCGCCCTGTGCCGGGCCGTCCCCGCCGTCTGTGCCGCTCCCTCTCTCGCTGCCCCCGGCCCGTGACAGCGAGGCTGGGCAGGAACCTCAAGCCTTCTGGGGGCTGCCCCCGCTTTCTTGTTGCAGCAGAATCCCTTGCTGGGGCCATGCACGTGTGGGAAGGGCTTGGGGGAAGCGCTGCGCTGCTGTCCAGGGCAGTCGGATTCGTTCTGAGCCTTCTTTGGGGGTCAGGAAAAGGGGGGGGGGGGGGGTGAAGACTCGGGGCTCTGATGCCGTTGGGGGCACCCCAAGGTGCCCAGGAGAGGGAGCCCCACTGCGGTGCAGGAGCAGGTGGGGGGCGGGCGAGGGGCGGGGGTCACGCTGGGTGCCGTCCCCCAGAGGGACCCAAAGCTGCCACCAAATGCACAGGGAGGGAGGGGTGAGTGGGTGTAGGATGCTAAAACCTGGCAAGGCGTTCGGTTTTCTAGGTATTGCTAAAGAATAGGAATTGGTCTCTAAACTCAGCTGGGGAGAAACCCTCTCTACGCACTCATTTGTTTCCAGGAATGTAGAAGGTTCCGACTGGAGATGGGTAGTAGTTCTGAAGATATTGCCGTGAGGTTTTGATCTAGGAACGGACCGAGCTGTGCCCTGGAACCCTCAGAACAGCTGCAGGGGCTGAAGGCGATAGAAGGGGCTCTCTGGCACCTTTTGCCTCCGTTCTCTGCCAGCGCCCAAATCGTGTCGCAGTCCCGGAAGAGGCGCTTGTCATCCCGAGAGCCAAAAGGAAGACGTGTAAAATCCCAGCTCTGCCTTGGGTTTCGTGTGGGTTTTGTACTTCGTATCGATGTCATTCCAGAGAGCAAGGAAAGAAGAAATGTGACCGGGTCCCACTATTACTGTGTGAAGGCTTTCTTGAAAGGCTGCTGTATTTCTATTGTCTTTTTCCACTCCAAGCTTGACTTTTCCCTTTGTTTTTCGAGCTCTGCTGCATTGGGTGTCCCAAGGAGGGCGGGGTTCCTCAGCAGGGCTCTTAGGAGGTGGCGCTGATTCTGCTTTTTCTGAAGGCGTCTCAAAGCGTGCTACCAGAATGACAGTTTTGTGCACTGGAAAGCTTTCCCTCAGTGCCATCAGCGCACGTCCGTGTCTGAATTGTGGAAGCAGACGGACTAAGAACAGCCAGCACCCGGAGCAGATGTCTGTTGGCTCTGTGTCTGTGAGAAGCGGGCTGTGTGCTGGACGGGGAGAGGCGCTGTTGGAGAGTGGCATCAGCGCCAGGTGTGAGCTGTGAGGATGATGGGGGGCTCGGAGCAGCCCCAGGTGTGAGCTGTGAGGATGATGAGGGGCCGGCTCCTGCCGGGGGGGGGGGGGGGGGAGGCAATTTTAGGGGGAGGCTTCGCCTCAGCTCCCTTTTGCATGGAGCTGCTGAGAAGAGGGGTTCATGGGGGGCTCCCGGGGCTGTCTCATGGAAGGACTGCGAGAGCTTCTCGCAGCGTCTGGGCGAACACCTGGATGCGCGCTTGGAGACGCGGAGCATCGCTTCAAGGAGGTGCCGAGGGACGAATCTTTGTGCCGGGAAGCAGCAGCCGAACGGGTGAGCGCGTGTGGATTTGGAGCGGGGACTTTGGTCCTTTCCCTTTTCGATTTGATCTTGGCAGTCCCCCCTCCCCGGTTCCCCAGGACCAAAAACGGAGCTTGTGAAGACAAAAGAAGGAGAGGCAAGCAGCTACTCTCCTAATATTGTCTGTGTTCGAACTGGGAGGGATCCGCCTTCACCTGCGGTTCGAAGGGTGTTGATTGAAGGAAAACCTGCCTTTTCCCGGCTGTTAGGGGTATCCCAGGGGTGACAGGGAATCCCTGCGTTCCATTTGGACGGGAATGGGCAAAGTATTGTTGTCATCTGAGGGGTTTGATTTGAAGGCAGCCAGCCCATTTTCATCATCCTAAGGTTTAAATGGAGGGGACAGCGCTGGTGTCCCTCCTTTGCAAGGGTTTGAATTGAGGTCCAAATCCCCCTTTCCACACGGCTTGAAGGATTTCATCGGAGGAAAGCCCCTTCTTTTCTGCTCTCCCAGGGGATGAACTTGAAGGGGAGAAGCCATTTCTTTGCCCTTGTTGAAGCGAGGTGAGCGCCGCCCGCGGCGTCAGTTTCGGGGTTCAGTTGCGGGAAGCCGCAGCTCTGGCAGCGTTTGCAGGGCTGCAGTCGGGGCTGTGCCGCTGCATTTGAGGGCGCTTCTTGTGGCCGCGGCCCGGCCCGGAGCGTTGCCGCTCGGGAGCGCTGCCGGCCCGGGCCGGGCGGTTGCCGAGGCGCACGGGGAATTTGGCGCGGCAGCGGCCGAGCCGCTCTGCCGGTGCGAGCCGCCGTGCGGAGCCGAGGGCGGCTGGCGCCGGGCCGGCCGAGGGCGGCAGAGGCGGCGCGGGCGCTGCTGCGCCGGCCCGGCCGGTGCCCGCCGCTCTGTCCGCTCCGGGCGCGGGGCTCGGGCGCCGCCGGGGTCCCCCGGGCAGGGGGAGCGGGCGGGGGCGGGGGGGTCTCCGGGGCGGCGCCGCCCCTGCGCGCCGGAGGAGCCGCTTTGCCGCCGGGAGCCGCGCTCCGTCCGGGGCCGGCAGCGCGGGGTTCGGCTGCCGCAAGTTCTTGGGTGTCGTGGTTCGGAGGTGCTCTGTAGGGATCGATCGCACGGTTTTGTGTGGGTCGCAGTGGGTGTGCGCTAAGGGCTCTGGCGTTCTTCCTGACCGGTACGGTTCTCGGTTCAGGTGGTGACGATAAAGGTTTGGTTTGAATCGAGTTCTGTAGTCGGATATTTTTTTTGCCGGGCTATTCTGTTTTTAAAGGCGTGCAATGGTTTCTACGGGTCGTTGCGCGAAGCAGCGGCTCGGATTTTAATTCTGTCGCGGTGGCTTTTATTAGCGTGGGCGTGTAGCGTTTGTTTCGGTGGGTTCGAGGTGGCGTCGTGTCGTTAATAGCAGCGGGGTTTTTAAAATCTCTCTAATTGCGTTCGTGTTTATCGTCTTCCAGGGCTTTTATTGATTTGGTTTGTTTGATTGTAGTGTATGTTGTATTGTTACGGGATCATTTGGGAGATATTGTTAATGGTTACGTTTCTCTTTAGGCTTTGTGTTTATTTCTGGGTGGTATTTTTATTTTGATCGAATGAGGCTCTATGCGTTTATTCTTCAGCTGGGAATAATTTTTTTGTTGTAAATTAAAGTTGATTTGGTTTGGGGGACTTTTGTTTTACAAATGTATTTTCTTTTGGTTTTTTCCTTTCTTTTTTTTTTTTCTTTTCGTTTTTTGTTGTCCTTCGACGTATTTGGTGGTTGTTGATCAGTTTTATTTTTGGGAACGTGGGTATTTATATGGTGGGTCTTTTTAAGTAGTTGTTTGTTTTTGTTGTTTTGTTTTTTTTTTTTTTTTTTTTTTAATTTGGGTAGTTATTTTCTTATTTTTTAGTGGTCGAGATTTTTTTTTTTTTTTTTCTATTTCGTTCATTAGTTCGCTTTCTAAAGTTCTTTTGACAGAGTATTGCTTATTCTTTGAGTTAGTGTAGATGTAGAATTTTGGTTAGTTTTTAAAATGACGTTCAGGGTCAGTGGCACTGATTGGAGTTGAGCGAGTTGGTTTGGGTTTTTTTAGAGGCTTTTGTGATTTGCTGCGTGTGTTTCTCCAGGGTTTTCTTTTCGTTTGGTTCCATTTTTCTGATGTGATGAGAACTGTCAGTGAAAAGAGTGTTGTGTGTTTTTTTCGCTGGCAGTTGTTTGGCTGGTGGAGGTATCTTGATGGTTTTGGAAGACATTGGTGGGAATTCGATGCTGTTTGTTTTGTCCTTGTATTTAGGAATTGGATTTTAAATGTAAAATTCTAAGGATAGCTATCTTTAAACAAAACAAGTAGATGTGCAGAAATGGGAATAAACTTTTATTTTGATCTATTCGATCTATATTTAAAATTTAACAGGTAACATAAGTCATGATCTATTCCAATAAGATATTGTATTTTTTAATAGAGCGTTGTGTATGTTTATAGATATATCAATAGAGATGATAACTATAAACACAGCTCAAAGGAAATTTTAAATATAGAAATGTGTTGCGAATCTATGCAGATATATATATAAAATTATTAAAGGATTGTAAATCTAAAGTGACATAAATCCATACAACACGTAATACAAGTGATACTGTATATATCTTATTATGATCTATTATAGGAAATAGCCATAAAGCTAGTACATCACTATGATATAATATCTAAAACATTATAGATATGGTAAATGTAAATACAACAATATTATTAAAAGTAGTTTAAAAGAAAGGAAGGTTTTGTTTTTTACTTGGCAAAAGCAGGGGTTTTATGATAAAAGCTACAAATACAAATGATAGAAAGGTAGAAATCTACTTGTAAAAATATCTCATGACTACATCAAGATGGATATAAAAATTGAAAATATTAGAAAAAAGAAGTTGTAGCAGTAGATTTGGTACATAATAAAAATAATAATTTATCTATATGATGTGAATAATATATATGTGATATGTAATTATGAAGAGAATGCATCAGTATAAACTGTGACTATAAAAGTGAATATAATTATGCAAGCTATAAATATAAAACGATTTCAATATAGATTAAAAGAAGGGTTTTTTGGTATTTGTTTGGTTAGAGATGGGATTTTTTTTGGAATAATAAAAGTATGATAGAAATCTAAATCAAAGTATAGAAATATGCAATCAATATATAATGATATTGATAAAACCACAAAATATGAATAAATACAGATAATAGGAATAGGCATAATAGATTGTATAAACGACGTAACACATCAATGTCCGGTATAAATATGCGTGTGAATAGAACTAGGAAAACTAGAACTATAAAATTTATTTCAAGAAGGCTTGAAAGAAAGGGGGCTTATTTGGTTCTTGTTTGGTGAGAGGCAGGTTTTTGGCATTTATTTTTAGAGGAGTTTTTTGCGGGGGGGAATCGCCCCTGTTCTTTTTTGCCGCCTTGGCTGCCCGCAGCCCCAAGGCGCGCGGCGCCCCCGGCTGGGGTGGGCGGCAGTGCTGCCGCCTTGTGGGCAGAGCGCGGTACTGCAGCCCGCCGCCGCCAGGCAGCCCTCTTGGGCGTGGCGCGTGGCGGAGTTTGTTTGACCTTCTCAAAATGGCGGCCCAAAGGGCGGGAAACCGGAGGACCCCGGTGTGTCTATCCGGACTGCCTGCACGGAGCACCGACGCCGCCGCGGCGCCGGCGGAATTTTTGTGGCGTTTTAGGTGTACCCGAGACGGGCTGTGCGGTCAGCGGCGCCGCGGGCGGGCGTATTTCGGCGGTTTTCTGACCGGCATCTGAGTAACCGCCTCTCTCGGCCGAGGGGGGTCCTCCCACGGCCGCCATGTTGGGAGTGGCGCGTCACCAATGTCGCGGGAGTTTGTTTGACCTTCTCAAAATGGCGGCCCAAAGGGCGGGAAACCGGAGGACCCCGGTGTGTCTATGCGGACTGCCTGCACGGAGCACCGACGCCGCCGCGGCGCCGGCGGAATTTTTGTGGCGTTTTAGGTGTACTCGAGTCGGGCTGTGCGGTCAGCGGCGCCGCGGGCGGGCGTATTTCGGCGGTTTTCTGACCGGCATCTGAGTAACCGCCTCTCTCGGCCGAGGGGGTCCTCCCATGGCCGCCATGTTGGGAGTGGCTCGTCACCAATGTCGCGGGAGTTTGTTTGACCTTCTCAAAATGGCGGCCCAAAGGGCGGGAAACCGGAGGACCCCGGTGTGTCTATCCGGACTGCCTGCACGGAGCACCGACGCCGCCGCGGCCCCGACGAGATTTTCTGTGGCGTTTCGATTGCGATGATGGCATTCCGGTTCGCCTGCAGGGTTCGGCGTCGCGGGAAATCGTTTCTAGGGCTCGAGGTGGGTGTCGGCATTTTGATCAGGCAGCTGGCAAAACGCCTACGCCTTGGGGTCTTTCCAAGGGGCGCTGGGGGCGTGGCCGGGGCGGGGCGCCCTGTTGACGAGGTGACGTCATTAGGCGGCACTCTGCCTGCAGTGCGCCAAAGCAGGCGGCAGGGGGCGCTGTACCAATAGAGTATTAAGTATAAACTATCTAGAAGAAGAAATAAAAGCTCTATGTCACCTGCAGCTGTAGAAAATTTCAGGCTCCCATGGAGGAAATAGTTTTCCTAAAATCATTACCGTTTTGGGGGTTTTTGCACTCCCCGGTAGCCTGAATGTTTCTACTGCTGCTTTTTTATTCTAAAGCTAGAATGGAAAGCCAAGATTAGAAATAGAGAGAGAAAAAGAGAGAAAGAAAGAAAGAGTGAGAGAGAAAGAGAGAAAGAAAGAGAGAAAGAAAGAGAGACAGAATGAGAGAAAGAGAGAAAGAAAGAGAGACAGAGAGAAAGACAGAGAGAAAGAAAGAGAGACAGAGAGAAAGAAAGAGAGACAGAGAGACAGAGAGAAAGAAAGAAAGAGAGACAGGGAGAAAGACAGAGAGAAAGAAAGAGAGAAAGAGAGACAGAGAGAAAGACAGAAAGACAGAGAGAAAGAAAGAGAGACAGAATGAGAGAAAGAGAGACAGAGAGAAAGACAGAAAGAGAGACAGAATGAGAGAAAGAGAGAAAGAAGGAGAGACAGAGAGAAAGACAGAAAGAGAGACAGAATGAGAGAAAGAGAGAAAGAAGGAGAGACAGAGAGAAAGACAGAAAGAGAGACAGAATGAGAGAAAGAGAGAAAGAAGGAGAGACAGAGAGAAAGACAGAAAGAGAGACAGAATGAGAGAAAGAGAGAAAGAAGGAGAGACAGAGAGAAAGACAGAAAGAGAGACAGAATGAGAGAAAGAGAGACAGAATGAGAGAAAGAGAGACAGAATGAGAGAAAGAGAGACAGAGAGAAAGACAGAAAGAGAGACAGAATGAGAGAAAGAGAGAAAGAAGGAGAGACAGAGAGAAAGACAGAAAGACAGAATGAGAGAAAGAGAGAAAGAAGGAGAGACAGAGAGAAAGACAGAAAGACAGACAGAATGAGAGAAAGAGAGAAAGAAGGAGAGACAGAGAGAAAGACAGAAAGACAGACAGAATGAGAGAAAGAGAGAAAGAAGGAGAGACAAAGACAGAAAGACAGACAGAATGAGAGAAAGAGAGAAAGAAGGAGAGACAAAGACAGAAAGACAGACAGAATGAGAGAAAGAGAGAAAGAAGGAGAGACAAAGACAGAAAGACAGACAGAATGAGAGAAAGAGAGAAAGAAGGAGAGACAAAGACAGAAAGACAGACAGAATGAGAGAAAGAGAGAAAGAAGGAGAGACAAAGACAGAAAGACAGACAGAATGAGAGAAAGAGAGAAAGAAGGAGAGACAAAGACAGAAAGACAGACAGAATGAGAGAAAGAGAGAAAGAAGGAGAGACAAAGACAGAAAGACAGACAGAATGAGAGAAAGAGAGAAAGAAGGAGAGACAGAGAGAAAGACAGAAAGACAGACAGAATGAGAGAAAGAGAGAAAGAAGGAGAGACAGAGAGAAAGACAGACAGAATGAGAGAAAGAGAGAAAGAAGGAGAGACAGAGAGAAAGACAGACAGAATGAGAGAAAGAGAGAAAGAAGGAGAGACAGACAGAAAGACAGACAGAATGAGAGAAAGAGAGAGACAGGAAGAGAGCCAGAGAAAGAAAGAAAGAGAGAGAGAACGAAATAGAAAAAGACAGACAGACAGACAGAAAGAAAGAAAGAAAGAAAGAAAGAAAGAAAGAAAGAAAGAGACAGGAAGAGAGCCAGAGAAAGAAAAAACGAGAGAGAGAAAGACAGACAGAAAGAAAGAAAAGGAAAAAGGAAAGGAAGAAAAAAAAAAAGAAGGAAGAGAAAGGAAGAAAAAAAAATGAAAAAGGAAAAGGGTGAGAGTGAAAAAGAAAGAGCGAAAGTGGAAAAGGGGGTGAAAAACAGAGTGAAAAAAAGAAAAAAGAGTTGGAGTGGAAAAGAAAGGACATTCGGGAGGGGCGGTGCTGCCTAAGGTGCTTCCGCGCCCAGGAGCGAAGGAGCCGTTTGATCCCCCGGCGGGACCGCAGCTCCCGGTGGCGGCAAACGGAGCGGTGGCTGTCAGTCCGAGACTACAACTCCCGGCAGGCCCTGCGGCCGTAAAGCGCGGCGTCTGACGCAACGGCCGACGCGCCATATGAATGGCTGGCGGGCCGAGGCGGCCGCGCGCCGGGGGAGCGGGCTGGGCGCGGGGAGCTCCCGGCGCCTCTCCCGCGCGGGACGGAGCCGCGGCAGCGACGCTGGAGGGGCGAAGCCTCCGGCCGGCCGGCCGCCCGCACGGAGCCGAGCGGCGCGGAAGGGGCGTCCGCCCGGTGCCTCGGCCTCGCTCAGCGGTCCCGGTGGCGGGGGCTCAGCTCGGGCGGGGCGCGCTGCCGCCCGCCGATGGCGGAGCGCCAGGCGGTGCTTTGCTGCCGCGGGCCGGGAGCTGCAGGAGCCGCCCCGGGCGAGCGGCGCCGGGCGCTGCCGCGGTCACTGTGCGGCGGCTGGCGGAGGCGCGGGAGCCGCCGAGCTGCAGCCGTGTCCCTCGGGCTGCTGCCGCTGCTGCGGGCGGGGGCGGACGAGCGGCTGGAATGACACGGCTGCTGAGTGCCTCAGTGCTCGTGGCTCTTTCTTCCACGCAAACAGATGGAGCGGCATCGCTGAGCAGTAAAACACAGCGATGGCCCGGAGAATGGCGAGCGCAAGGAGCGCGCGGGCTGGATCCTTCTGCTGGCACAGGTGCGATCCGCAAACTCAGCCCCTTGTGCCCCTACCCTCCCGACCCCCAGGGGAAATGCTCTCCAGCCTCGAGCTGCTGCAAGACAAAACGTGTGATTTGACACTAGGGTCCGGAAAAGGTTTCCGTTTAGATTAGCAAATGCCTCAATTGTTCTTGGTTACATCCTAGGATCGGTTTTAGGCAGTGACTTTATACCGCTTGTCGGATTTTTCTTGTGCAATGGTAAGAAAATAGGCAGGTCTGATACTGGTTTCGCTTTTTTTCTACTTCATGTTCCATGAGCTGCTTTTATCCAAGCAATTGTTTTAAAGTTCTACTGTAGGCGTTTCTGGTTCACTTTTTTTTTTTTCTTTGCAGCACCCGTGACATTTTTTTTTTTTTTTTTTCTCTAAATCGGCAGCAAATATAGCTGAGTAAAATTACCTTGGTTTTCTTCCTTCTTAAATGTTTTTATTGATAATCCTATTTGAATATGCAGAACAAGTGGGTATGTCCTGTAATATATCCTAGCTTTTCTTGTTTACAGGGTACTCAGAAAACACTTTTCCCTTAGAGTCCCACTGAAACATTCTCAGTGCAATCTCCGTTAAGGTATGTGTTTACAAATAAGCCACCATCAGCTGAGATATTTGCCTGTGTACCTTTTCCTGTAATTCAGAGCTTGCGTTCTGTGGTTTTTATGATAAACCTATCAAACTTGCGAAACTGTTTTGCAAGTCTTAATCGTTGAAGGCAGCAAGAAGTGGTTTAAAAGCCTGTTCTTGAGCAGACAAAGGGAAAAAGTGTGAATTTGATGCTGAACTTGTCCTTTTTCATTTGACTTGCCTTGAATGATTTAGGAAGAGAGAGAACTAGAAAAAAGAGAGAAATAGAATTGGTTCTTGGGCCCTCCTAAAATGCTCCCCGTGATTCTGTGTGGAGCCAAAGTGAAGGGTGATGGAACAGAGCCCTGTGCTTTAGAAGGAAATCAATTTCAACCTGATCTCCACCCTGAGTCTCCCTAATTTCTGTTTTTAAAATGCAAACTAAGTTTAGGAAGTGTTGGAAGTTAGTATTTTGGGGAAGAAATGGCAGTTGCACCAACCGTTCCATTTCCCAGAGGCTCTGGGAACGATTCATTTTGTAAGCGCTGTAACTGCAATCGGTTGGTGGTTCGGGGTTGGAATGTGCACTTGCCCTGCTCTAAAGCACTCGTTCATTTGCATTTCAGTGCCAGGAGTCTTGAGAAACTGGAGAAGAGCCCAAGAGACATTTTTCATCCTGAGATACAAAAGGTAGGAAGTGACTTTTTTTTGTTTGGTTCTTTTTCTTTATGATTTCCTGGAAATAGAAGTAATTAAGTATAGATACTACTGGTTTGTTTCTTCCAGTAGCTAATAATAATAATAATAATAATAATAATAATAATAATAATCGAATACTACTTAAACTGTCTCTTTATCCATTGAACTGGCCATTTCAAATCCAAACTTCTAAACACAAATAAAACCATCATCCTTGTAGAATCTTTAATAGGAGGGGGCTAAAGATGCTGTTTTTGTTGACAGGATTTATTGGTTGTTGAAGGGCAAGAGGTGAGTACAAGCCTAACTACTTCTTGCTCACAGACCCGTCCGGTGAGTACAGCTTTGTATTTTGATGGGCTTTTGATGACTTCTAAATCAATTGCTCGTTACAGTAAAAAGAAGTAATGTTTTTTTGAACCTGACAGCAAAAATAACTTGAAGCACCAACTTAATAATAATTGATCACCCATCTAAGTTAATGGTTTTATGCTATACTATCAAAGTTTAAAGGTAAATTATCGTGTAGTAGGAGATAGTATAAAATGTATGTTCTGATGTGTAGGATGTATGCAAAGATTAGAGGACCCAAATTGTTATGTCTTCTGTTTGACTGTTTACCAAATAATATTTGGTTTTATTTTCCAGGGATCGGTGAATTTTAAATTTGGAATCCTCTATGCTAAGGATGGTCAGCTTACAGGTGATGAAATGTTCAGTCATGGTGAGTTTTCCACCTTCTCCTTAATTGTTTTGCTCATCTGAAAAAAAAAAAAAAAAAAAAAAAGGTATGTTTATTATTTGTTACCCTGTTCTGTCCGTTTCCTCAGTATTTGCTGGAGCTCTGCTTACCCAAGCTTTGGGTAAAACAAGCTTTGGGTTCCTTCTGTCCCACTGGGTGTTGCCCAGTTTGGTTGCATCTGGTGAAATTCACCCTGAGCCCTTACAGAACCAGCTCCAACCACGTGAGAGCCATTCGCAGCTCTCTCAGGACACCCGGAGGAGGATGGGTGACGTTTCTGAGCATCTGGCAAGTGTACTTCTCTCAAAACTCGGCCTGTGACATTGCTGGGGAAAACCCTTCTGTATCCTGGAGGGTTCCTCAAACTCTGTTGAGGATCCAGTTAGCAGTTGCTCACCTGGATGGTTCCAGCTCCTCAAGTTAACACTTGTACTCTTGCCCTGTAGTTTAGATCTATTGTAGTTTTGTTATTTTGCACGATTTTACGTCTTTGGAAAATAACGTGCGTTTCACTCTTTGGAACCTCTCGGATCATTCTTTGGTGCAGCACCACCTAATGGGACACTTGGCTGCTGTGCTGAAGGGCTTGGTTACTAGGATTGTAAATCCCGGAGAGTTTGTAAGTCTTCTGTCCCCAGGGAGGTGTCACGCTTTGTTCACTCTGTTTGTCAGGTGCTGCTTCTCGTCGGAAGTATTAACTTCAAACTGCCCTGTTCTTTTTTTAACTTTTTTTCCTGGTTCTCTCCGTAGGGCAGGGAAGGACTCTCGTATCCCGGTCGTCAGACTCAGCGCTGCCCGAGAAGATACAGAGAGTGTAAAAATCATAAGAAGCAAATAGGACTGCAGAGGAAACAAACTGGAGAGAACAAAAGGTGATATTGTTCTCCTTAGCCTGGATTAGAAACATCCCCTGTGCTTTGATGCCGGTGGCTGCCAGGGGCTCGTTAGGTCTTTTTAGGCAGGTGTAGGTGTTCACTTGTAGGTTCTATTTTTTGGCAAAGGACCGTGAGAGAAGTTTATTTCTACATCCAAATAAACATTCATCTTATCTGAACATAACCTGTCATCCCATTTCTGACGTTAAGGACTCCTGTATAAATACTTGGGGAGGTTTTCTTTGTCGTTTCTGAATGGTTCAATTTTGGTTCCACCTACCTGCCGGATACTTGAACGAGTCTGAGGTGGTTTAATTGCATACTGCTTCCTTGAAATTCTGTTGGTCTCTGCTTGGAACCCTTCTTGTAGTGCTCAATGAAAGACTTCTGATGGTGTTTTCTTGCCTGTTTGTGTTTAAGGTCGTGCTCTGATGCATTTACAGAAACCATGGCAGGAGAGAGTCAGCTGCTGGAGAAGAGGAGACAGTATTATCCCTGGGCAGCATAGAACTGCGCTACTGCTGTGTCATCAGCTGTGTCTGCACTGAAAGTAGCCACCTTCACTTGTAGGTAGCTCCTTGGTGCTTTAGGACACGCTGAGGGATTTATTCCTTTTGGGATCCACGATGAGAATTCCCAAGAGACGTAGTAATAAGGTATGAGATTGGAAAAAAGCCTGTGTCCTTGGAATGTTGTTGTTGTCGTCAAAAGTTAATTTTTCCTTCTTTCTTAGCCAGTAGTCAGCTTTTTGCTTTATTTTTTGTGGGATCAGTACTTGATTGTTTAAAAAATGGCTTCAAAATAACTGCAGCGGCTGGCCACCAGGACCTTGTTCAGATTTGCCTATTTGCTTGTAGCTAAAACGTTTCCATATTGTTTCTCGTTCTATTGAAGAAACTGCTGCCCAGTCAACTAAGAACTGAACATCTATCTGTCTAGGACATGGGGAGAGGATTTAGGTCGTGTCTTTGTTTCCAGAAAAAAGTTCCAGTGTAGTTTCTAACTAGAGGAAAAGGGGGGGTGAAGACTCGGGGCTCTGATGCCGTTGGGGGCACCCCGAGGTGCCCAGGAGAGGGAGCCCCACTGCGGTGCAGGAGCAGGTATGTTATCACGTACTAGAGAGCAAATGATAAATAGAAAGAGGAAAATTATAAATATAAAAATATTTTTTAAATCGTTAAAGAAAGCGTTTTTTTTTACTTGTCAGTAGGCAGGGTTTTGATGATAAAAATGATAAATACAAAGAATATGAAGGTAGAAATCTAAGTCTAGAAATATATCATAAATACGTACAGATAAAGTTTAAAACTAGAAGAAAAAATCAGTTGCAGCAGTAGATACGATACATAATATAAATAATACTTTAAATACATGTCTAGAATTTTATAGCTATTATAGATAATTATTAATAGATTGCATCAAAAGAAACCATATATATAAATGTGAGTATAACTATACAAAGTATAAAAATATTTCGATACCGTTTAAAAGAAGGTGTTTTCGTGTATTTTTTTGGTTAGAGATGGGGTTTTTATTTGGATTAATAGAAGTATTCTAGAAATGTAAATCTAACTATAGAAAGATACAATCGATAGAGAAAGATATTTCTAAAAACACAACCGAACGACGCCGCCTTCGGGGGAATCGCACGAGCTCGGCCGAAGCAAGGCGAGAGCGGCCGACCCTGACGGCCTCGAGCGAACCGGGGCGAGCGGAGCCGAGGCGCGCCGAAGGCACAGAGCGGCTGGGAGTTGGGCCGAAGCGAGGCGAGCTCTGCCGAAGAGGCGAATGCAGGCGCCAAGAGCCGAGTTGAGGCGACAAGAGCCGACTCGAGCCGAGCGTCTCCGGAGCGAGCCGAGCTCCGCCGAGCGCAGCATCCCGGGCAGGGCGAGGCGCCGGGCCGGGCTCGGGGTGCAGCCGGGGCTCTGGGGGGCTTCCCCGCCTGTCCCTCTCTCTAGCCCTCCTTCCTTCTCCCCGTATTCGCCTTCTCTCGCTCCCTTTCCCCCATTCCCTCTCCCCCCACAAACCCGGCTCCTTCCTGTCCTGTCCCTAGCCCGCTACTCCCTTCTGTTCCCCCTCTCTCCTTCCTCTGCCCAGCCTCCCTGTACCCTCGTCCCGGGCTTTCCCTTCCCGTCCCGCTTTCCTGCGCAGCCCGAGCTCCCTCGCCGCCCTTTCTCATGCCCTGCTCTCGCTCCTCTCTTCCCGTGCCCCCTTTCCTTCTTTGCCCCGCAGCCGCGGGGCTCGGGCTGCCGGAGAATAAAGCCCCGAGGGCCGGAGCCCGGCGCCCCTGGGCCCTTGCAGGAGTCCCCGCGCGGGGCTGGAGGCTCTCGGCGGATCCCCCCGTGCCGCTCAAGCAGCCCGGCCGACAGCGCCGGAGCTGCGGCTTTGCCGGCATCGCGCTGAGAGCGGCCCCCGCCCTGTGCCGGGCCGTCCCCGCCGTCTGTGCCGCTCCCTCTCTCGCTGCCCCCGGCCCGTGACAGCGAGGCTGGGCAGGAACCTCAAGCCTTCTGGGGGCTGCCCCCGCTTTCTTGTTGCAGCAGAATCCCTTGCTGGGGCCATGCACGTGTGGGAAGGGCTTGGGGGAAGCGCTGCGCTGCTGTCCAGGGCAGTCGGATTCGTTCTGAGCCTTCTTTGGGGGTCAGGAAAAGGGGGGGGGGGGGGGGGGGTGAAGACTCGGGGCTCTGATGCCGTTGGGGGCACCCCAAGGTGCCCAGGAGAGGGAGCCCCACTGCGGTGCAGGAGCAGGTGAGGGGCGGGGGTCACGCTGGGTGCCGTCCCCCAGAGGGACCCAAAGCTGCCACCAAATGCACAGGGAGGGAGGGGTGAGTGGGTGTAGGATGCTAAAACCTGGCAAGGCGTTCGGTTTTCTAGGTATTGCTAAAGAATAGGAATTGGTCTCTAAACTCAGCTGGGGAGAAACCCTCTCTACGCACTCATTTGTTTCCAGGAATGTAGAAGGTTCCGACTGGAGATGGGTAGTAGTTCTGAAGATATTGCCGTGAGGTTTTGATCTAGGAACGGACCGAGCTGTGCCCTGGAACCCTCAGAACAGCTGCAGGGGCTGAAGGCGATAGAAGGGGCTCTCTGGCACCTTTTGCCTCCGTTCTCTGCCAGCGCCCAAATCGTGTCGCAGTCCCGGAAGAGGCGCTTGTCATCCCGAGAGCCAAAAGGAAGACGTGTAAAATCCCAGCTCTGCCTTGGGTTTCGTGTGGGTTTTGTACTTCGTATCGATGTCATTCCAGAGAGCAAGGAAAGAAGAAATGTGACCGGGTCCCACTATTACTGTGTGAAGGCTTTCTTGAAAGGCTGCTGTATTTCTATTGTCTTTTTCCACTCCAAGCTTGACTTTTCCCTTTGTTTTTCGAGCTCTGCTGCATTGGGTGTCCCAAGGAGGGCGGGGTTCCTCAGCAGGGCTCTTAGGAGGTGGCGCTGATTCTGCTTTTTCTGAAGGCGTCTCAAAGCGTGCTACCAGAATGACAGTTTTGTGCACTGGAAAGCTTTCCCTCAGTGCCATCAGCGCACGTCCGTGTCTGAATTGTGGAAGCAGACGGACTAAGAACAGCCAGCACCCGGAGCAGATGTCTGTTGGCTCTGTGTCTGTGAGAAGCGGGCTGTGTGCTGGATGGGGAGAGGCGCTGTTGGAGAGTGGCATCAGCGCCAGGTGTGAGCTGTGAGGATGATGGGGGGCTCGGAGCAGCCCCAGGTGTGAGCTGTGAGGATGATGAGGGGCCGGCTCCTGCCGGGGGGGGGGGGGGGGGGGGAGGCAATTTTAGGGGGAGGCTTCGCCTCAGCTCCCTTTTGCATGGAGCTGCTGAGAAGAGGGGTTCATGGGGGGCTCCCGGGGCTGTCTCATGGAAGGACTGCGAGAGCTTCTCGCAGCGTCTGGGCGAACACCTGGATGCGCGCTTGGAGACGCGGAGCATCGCTTCAAGGAGGTGCCGAGGGACGAATCTTTGTGCCGGGAAGCAGCAGCCGAACGGGTGAGCGCGTGTGGATTTGGAGCGGGGACTTTGGTCCTTTCCCTTTTCGATTTGATCTTGGCAGTCCCCCCTCCCCGGTTCCCCAGGACCAAAAACGGAGCTTGTGAAGACAAAAGAAGGAGAGGCAAGCAGCTACTCTCCTAATATTGTCTGTGTTCGAACTGGGAGGGATCCGCCTTCACCTGCGGTTCGAAGGGTGTTGATTGAAGGAAAACCTGCCTTTTCCCGGCTGTTAGGGGTATCCCAGGGGTGACAGGGAATCCCTGCGTTCCATTTGGACGGGAATGGGCAAAGTATTGTTGTCATCTGAGGGGTTTGATTTGAAGGCAGCCAGCCCATTTTCATCATCCTAAGGTTTAAATGGAGGGGACAGCGCTGGTGTCCCTCCTTTGCAAGGGTTTGAATTGAGGTCTAAATCCCCCTTTCCACACGGCTTGAAGGATTTCATCGGAGGAAAGCCCCTTCTTTTCTGCTCTCCCAGGGGATGAACTTGAAGGGGAGAACCCATTTCTTTGCCCTTGTTGAAGCGAGGTGAGCGCCGCCCGCGGCGTCAGTTTCGGGGTTCAGTTGCGGGAAGCCGCAGCTCTGGCAGCGTTTGCAGGGCTGCAGTCGGGGCTGTGCCGCTGCATTTGAGGGCGCTTCTTGTGGCCGCGGCCCGGGCCGGAGCGTTGCCGCTCGGGAGCGCTGCCGGCCCGGGCCGGGCGGTTGCCGAGGCGCACGGGGAATTTGGCGCGGCAGCGGCCGAGCCGCTCTGCCGGTGCGAGCCGCCGTGCGGAGCCGAGGGCGGCAGAGGCGGCGCGGGCGCTGCTGCGCCGGCCCGGCCGGTGCCCGCCGCTCTGTCCGCTCCGGGCGCGGGGCTCGGGCGCCGCCGGGGTCTCCCGGGCAGGGGGAGCGGGCGGGGGCGGGGGGGTCTCCGGGGCGGCGCCGCCCCTGCGCGCCGGAGGAGCCGCTTTGCCGCCGGGAGCCGCGCTCCGTCCGGGGCCGGCAGCGCGGGGTTCGGCTGCCGCAAGTTCTTGGGTGTCGTGGTTCGGAGGTGCTCTGTAGGGATCGATCGCACGGTTTTGTGTGGGTCGCAGTGGGTGTGCGCTAAGGGCTCTGGCGTTCTTCCTGACCGGTACGGTTCTCGGTTCAGGTGGTGACGATAAAGGTTTGGTTTGAATCGAGTTCTGTAGTCGGATTTTTTTTTTGCCGGGCTATTCTGTTTTTAAAGGCGTGCAATGGTTTCTACGGGTCGTTGCGCGAAGCAGCGGCTCGGATTTTAATTCTGTCGCGGTGGCTTTTATTAGCGTGGGCGTGTAGCGTTTGTTTCGGTGGGTTCGAGGTGGCGTCGTGTCGTTAATAGCAGCGGGGTTTTTAAAATCTCTCTAATTGCGTTCGTGTTTATCGTCTTCCAGGGCTTTTATTGATTTGGTTTGTTTGATTGTAGTGTATGTTGTATTGTTACGGGATCATTTGGGAGATATTGTTAATGGTTACGTTTCTCTTTAGGCTTTGTGTTTATTTCTGGGTGGTATTTTTATTTTGATCGAATGAGGCTCTATGCGTTTATTCTTCAGCTGGGAATAATTTTTTTGTTGTAAATTAAAGTTGATTTGGTTTGGGGGACTTTTGTTTTACAAATGTATTTTCTTTTGGTTTTTTCCTTTCTTTTTTTTTTTCTTTTCGTTTTTTGTTGTCCTTCGACGTATTTGGTGGTTGTTGATCAGTTTTATTTTTGGGAACGTGGGTATTTATATGGTGGGTCTTTTTAAGTAGTTGTTTGTTTTTGTTGTTTTGGTTTTTTGTGTTTTTTTTTTTTTTTTAATTTGGGTAGTTATTTTCTTATTTTTTAGTGGTCGAGATTTTTTTTTTTTTTTTCTATTTCGTTCATTAGTTCGCTTTCTAAAGTTCTTTTGACAGAGTATTGCTTATTCTTTGAGTTAGTGTAGATGTAGAATTTTGGTTAGTTTTTAAAATGACGTTCAGGGTCAGTGGCACTGATTGGAGTTGAGCGAGTTGGTTTGGGTTTTTTTAGAGGCTTTTGTGATTTGCTGCGTGTGTTTCTCCAGGGTTTTCTTTTCGTTTGGTTCCATTTTTCTGATGTGATGAGAACAATTACATCAATAGAATGAAGATGCCCAGAATTCTTCTTTTGAAGTTACACACAGTCAATATTTTCTAAAGAAGGTTGTGAAACTTAATAAGGAGTACATTCCACGTGACTGGTGCACAAGTTCATGTTTCCACCTTACAAAATACATATTATTAAAAGAAAAATGTTCTGCCTTGTAGAAAAGTAACCCATTCGTAATTTGATCAAAGATAGGATTAGATCAAGTATTCCTACAAGACAGTAGTAGTACTAGGAAAAGCCTTTTGGCGTCTATTTAACTACAGGAAACTTGAGAAAGCAGAAGAGTGTCCTTCCCTGCTGCAAGCTGTACTTCCTATTTGCTAGTGCTGCTTCAACATTGTCTAAAGAAAACTTGCCAAAATAAGACTATTGTATACAAGCAACTGTAACTATCCATTCCGTTCCAGCTAATTTTAACTAGCAAGTATGAGTCACACACTCTAATGGAATATTCTAATGCATAGATAGAGCATACCTTCACTAATAAATGGGGACTCTGGAAAAAGGAGCAAATGCAGTTGAATTTCAGGGAAGGAAATTATTGGAGTGCTGTCGCAGACATCTTTCATGAAAAATCTTTTTTTAGGATTTTTCTTTGTGAGAAGCTGCAGTTCAGCAACTAAAGTAAACAATGGTTATCGGCTGCTGTGGAATGCAACAGGTAGACTCATGATTGGTCTCCTGTAGGTGTTTAGATTTCTTGACTACTCATGGCAGAGCTAGCTCTTACTTGGTCTGAGACACAGATCTTTGTTATTCATTCTTTTCTATTCTTAGCTTAGCTAGCTTCTCAAGAAACTTTTTCTTTTCTATTGCTTTTTAGTATAGTCTTAATGTAACATATATCATAAAATAATAAATCAAGCCTTCTGATCATAGAGTCAACATTCTCATCTCTTCTTCATCCTGAAAATCCTTGTGACCACAGTCACAGAGTGCTAACTGCAGTCCCTCGACTTCACAAGAAATGATGTCTGGTAATCCCAACCAGAAACATATAGAAATCCATTTTCAAATGGGTTGCATCTATGGTCCTCTGTTCTTCCTATATGAAGAAACTGTGTTTTGAATCAATCTTCAAAATAGTATGCCTAAAGACCTTAGATGCCTCCAATTCTTTTCTTTTTTTTTTTCCAGAAGCAACAGTCTCAAAACCTTTTTAAAGCTGACATTTTCCCTTAAGATGCCATATTTTAAAAGAGCACCTTGTCATTTAACAGGGTATTCCAAACATCATTTACAAGTTTAGACTGAAAGTAACACTTTTCCTAGTAATCTTTCATTTTTTGCAGCTCAGTGCTAACATAGGCAGCAAAGAAGAGAACAGACCACAGCTCTTTCTGGAGCATCTTGAACAAATGCCCTTGCTTATGTTCTAATCATTCACTTCACCAAAAGACCTAATGATGAAGAAAAGGTTGTGAAAGCATTACTAGTAGTGCTACATGGCAATGTACGGGTGTGATTTCTCAAGCAGAATTTGTATCACATAGATGATACTTGGCAAACAGCAAATGAAGGGGTTTTCTTCAGCTCTCAGACTGATGTTACATGTCAGTAATTTAATAAAAAGATAACAAGAAGAAGGTTATTTTTTAACATGTGAATTTAATTCCACCCCTGCCATGGACATCTGAATCTTATGAATAGACAGTGTCTGATTTAGAAAAAAATAAAGAATTACCACAGTTTAAAGAAACATAGGATCATAAACCCTTTGCTGATGGAACGTAGCCTATTCATTGGTTGAAATGAAGCAGGTAGACAGGACATATGAAATATTTTTTTGTGGATCAAACATTTATTTTCTAAAGTGATGCTGACAGATAGTGAACTCACCAACTTAGATATTGCACGGTAGATAAGGGTACATAACTTGCTCCATCAAGTAATCCCTTGGAACCATCATCCAAGGGGATTTTCCCCTGCATCTGTGAAAATATGCCTACCTTTTTCACAATACTTCTGCAGCAGCATTGTTAGGCCTGATCAGCTGGTATGGAGAGGGAATTATCGGCAGCAAGGTGACTGGCCAGGGCAATTTGCTTCAATGGATTTTGATCTCCCGGATATTTTGCAGACCTGCTTCAGCCCTGCTTGTCAAACACAGCCTTTAAAGGGTGCCAAACAATTGTTAGTCTGTACTGGGCCATATGCTCTTTATTCTCTCCCTCAACTTCTCCATCGCCTCTCATCTGTTTCACATGAGCTATGTTCAAGGTCCACAGGCTACTTTTCACAGAATCTTCAGGCCTGATGCAGTAAGAATGATGACTAGAACACAGCTGGGATCAATTTTCCAGTTTGGATAAAATGCATTCTGCACACAAATCCAATGAGAAGGTGTTCCCCCTATGCCCAGAAAAACCTTCACTAGTACTAGTGTTCTACGTAAACTGCAACTTAGTCTGAAAGAAAAGCTTTTTTCTGAGAGTGTCTAAGAGCTTTGTATGAAGCACAGATATTTGATATATGCAATTTTGAATACCAGAGGAAAAAGAAAACGGCACAAAGCTTTTAATGGTGCTGGTTTTAATTTTAAATTCCATGCACCTTTTCAAAAAGTGTCAGCTCAAATGCCCATCAACATATTTTAGTCACCTGTAAGTCAGTATTCATATAAAATGTGATTCAAATCAAAAGAATTTCAAACCTTTCCTCAAAGTTTATATGCCTAGATTTAATACTTCTGGCACATATTAGATGAAAGGAAGACATTTTTTACTGTGGGGGTGATGGAACACTGGAACAGGTTGCCCAGAGAAGTTGTGGGTGTCCCATCCCTGAAAGTATTCAAGGTCAGGTTGGATGGGGCTTTGAGCAGCAACACAGGAGACTCTTGATGGTAGAGAAACAAAGTTTGAATCTAGAAGAAACTCAGATTGAAGTATAGGAGCACGTTTTCCCTCAGCTCTTGGGGTAAAATCAAAGTGTTACAAAATTACCTTGATCTGTGATTTTCACTACTGTAACAGGTTAATGAAAACTATGCAGAAGATAGCAAATTTTAAAAGAGGTAAGAATTACAGCATAAAATACATGGGATGGGTTTCTACATGGGACACAATCTCTGTATTTCCACACTTCCTCATGTTAGGATTTCATGAAGTGCCAAAGAAGGCGGCAAAATATCATTCAGGACATTATTTACTGGGGTTCAGCCTGGCCTTTAGTAGGAATTGGGTTTGAACATAATGCAGATATACCACACACTTTCCCTTCACTGAAAAATTACTGTTTACAATGAATAAGCAATGAGGATATAAAATTGACTGAAAGCATCTTAAAAAGGTAAAGTATTTCATTGCAAATGATCTGTGATCCAAATAGTTCTTCCACCTTAGTGAGGGACAAAAGAATTCTTCCATATCATGATGGTTTAAAATTGTATAAACCAATGTTTTCTTCTGAAATGATATTATCATTTTTTTCTATTTTTAGAAGAATATATTCCTTGACATACAACACATGAGAACAAAGTAATTTTAAAGAAACAAATGATATGAAAATATTCCCTACATATAATTAAATGAAAAGCTGTGTTTTAAATAGGAAGTAGATATTAAACAGAATTTTTACACCAGATATTTGAATTGTTGCACCAGCTATTTTGCCCACAAAGAGAGGTATTTAGCATTTCGGTCTTTTCCAAGGTGTTCATCATCTGCTATGCTGACCTCTGCGTGGGCCTAGGTGTGTGTGGAAGGGGGGCATGTGAAGGGGAGTGTGTATGTTTGCTTAACACTTGTTGTGGCAGATTCATGCCTCAGCTCCATCATTTGTTTTAGAAACTTCACAGAGAGTGGATATGAAGTTTAATATCAACAAGAGATCAATTCCCAAATCATCCATTTTACCCTACCTTATAAATCATATGCTTTGTTGCATATTTTATCAAATATACTTTCAAGCCACACAGAGAAATGAGAATGTGGAGAATCCCTCCAATGTCTTGCAACTTTTATGCAAACAGAGTTTCAAGAAAGGATCATTTCTTTTAAAGTACATCTGGGACAGGCATGATGGTGGTGTCAAGCTGCTGGAGTTTTTGTTGCTGGGAGAAGTCGTACAAAAGGATTGGTTTTTACATTGACTAGTTACTGAATCAAGTGCATGAATACATTGGAAATTCAACTGGGGGTTCCTTTTTCTAGCAGATTACTTCTAGAACGAGCTTGCAGACTGAAGCTGACTCTTTTGCTCTCTTTTTGTTTCTTACCTATTTTCTTGGCTTCTTTACCACTATCTACACAATTTTGGAACTTTTTTCCCAACTAAAATTGTTTCATAGTCTGATAATTAGGATACATTTTTTACAAGGAATTTTTAAAAATCTTTGTTTGAGTTAAGAAGGTTAAGGACTAAGGTCTTTTTCTTACCTTATCAATATTGGGATGAAATTGATAAATAAAGACTAACTCTTTCTTTTTATTTTCAACCCAAGTAGATAGTTCCCATACATTAATACATTTTGTGGACCAATATTTGCCATTCTGATGTAAGTTGTCCCTTCTTAACAATATACATTCTGTGACTATGTTGACAACAGTATTGGTGAAGATCCTAACTGGTCTTAAACACACATAGGGAGAAATTTGCTCAGCCAGTGTCAGTCTTAAGCATGCCTATCAGAAGATCTTTCTATAGCTGGGGAATTTTCCCATGAAAGGGATTCAGTTATGGAAGAGACACTTATCCCAGAGTTTTGCATTCTTCTTGAGCACTACTTAAGGAACTTAGATCCCATGTCCATTTGGATCTCTCTCTGCACAGATCTTTGTCATGCCAGTGCTTGAAATGCATCTCTAAGAGAATTCACTAGCACAGAATGAACGAGAGTGGAAGGCGTCAGTGGGGCTCACCAGGTCCAACCCCCCTGCTTAAACCAGGCTACCTAGAGCCTCTTGCCCAGGATTATATCTGGGTGTACTTTTCATGTCTTCAAAGATCCAGGCTCCACAATCTTTCTGGGCAGTCTGTGCCGTGGTTCAGTCGCCCTCACAGTAAAAAATCATTTGCTGATGTGCAGAGGCAATCTCCTGTATTTCAGTGTGCCTACTGCCTCTTGTCTTTTCACTGAGCATCCTTGAAAAGACACTGGTTCCCTCCTCTTTGCACTATTCCTTCTGGGATGTATGTGTGCTGCCACCTAGAGAAATGTCAAAAACCTTCCTGAAGCCCAGGCAGACAATATTCCCTTCATCTACCGGGCAAGTTGATTCATCAGAGGAGTTTAAAAAGTTGTTCAGCATGAAGTTCCCCTGGTAAATCCATGCTGACTATGTTATTTTGTCCTCCTTCATGTGCCTGGCAATGCTTTCCAGCAATAGCTGCTCCATCAGCTTCCTGGGGATAAAAATGACGCTGGCTGGCTGGCTTGTACTTTTCCAAGTCCTCCTAGTTGCCTTTTTCCAAGATGGGTGACATTTGCTTTCATCCAGTCTTTGGGCACTTTCCTCAGTCACTATGATCCATCAAACATCATTAGGAGTGGCCTCAGAATAACATCTGCTAACACCCTTGAGACCTGTGGCTGCATCTCAACAGGGCCTGTGGACTTCATGGAATACGTACCAATTCAGTGACTATGCCCATAAAAGTTTGCAGGGGATAACAGAACGTATTAACAGGTACCTGAAGAGTGAGTGAAAATCTATGGAAGCAATCCAAAAGGACAAAGACTTGAGTTCCCTTTTCAGACAAAGCATCCTATCGTGGAGCTGAGCAGCTTTAGATCTAGGGAAGCTTCCCCTCTGAAAGGATGCAGAAGACATTCTTTTACCCGTATCCACTAATAAAATGTATTGACCATTCACTTGCAATACAAAAAACTAAATTATTTCCAAAATTGTTGCCGCCTAACTAGACAATCATGTACTGGCTGGGTATTCCCCTAACAGATGACAGCACCTGCTTGATGCCTCTTATGCCTACAGACTATTTGAATTAGATCATTTGGGTCTGGAACTTTCTTTCTGATGAATTTGGAAGATTTACTGAAGCAAGGAGCTGAAGATGAAAACTTCATTTCCCATCAGTGCACTTTAACATCCACGGCTGTAATGCCATTGTTTCTCACCAACTGAGTCAAGAATTTATGACTACAAAGTGGATCAGCTCCAAAAGGAAAGATAAAGGCTGGAAAACATTCTCTCTTGGTAAAGCAAATGAAGTGACTAAATTCTAATCACTCGCTGGCCTAAAGCTTCAAGGAGCGGGAGGTGGACCAGGTTTCCTTCCACTGCCATTCTCTTTGTCACCTCAGTGTTTTATAGGGGTATGCAGACATTCAAAAAGAGAGCTTTGCTGAATTCATAAAATTCAGTCTTAAAAAATAACTTGATAGCAGCTGAAATGAAAAGAACAAATAAAATGCAATTAATTCCACGGAAGCTTGAAATGATTATTTCTTCATTTTGCATTTGAGGATGTATATTGTGTGAGTTTGTCTTGTATTGTTCTACAGGTTTTCTAACTGGCACACCTTTCTTTATGAATGGACTGTCCTTTCCTAAATGCTCTCATATGGAGGAACATGCTTCTGATAAGAAGAGCACTAGGGTGTCTTTACTTGACCTTTTATTTTTACTGATGTTTGGTCCTTGGAAATGAATGGGGTTTTTCAATTGAAATGTCTTACTATTGTTCCCACAGGATAAGCCACAGGCTCTTCTGCTCAGAGCTGTCACTAGTCAGCTATTCTCCTATCTGCCTTTAAGTAGTTGAATGTTCTGGTCTAAAAGTAGCACCTTCTATGTAGCCATGCTCTTAGCTGCCAGTGTCATCTTGAATCCAAACACCCTCCCACAAGGGACCGCTGGTTCTGTAGTCAACTAAGGGGAAAAAAACGGTCCATCCATGCTTCCTGATTTAAAATATAAAGGTATATAAAGGTATGGTGTCCCTAAACGATTCTCTGCAGTTGAACACTACTTATCTTTGCCGTGTTTCTTCAACTCACTCGCAAGTCATTCATGCGTTACCTTATTGTGAGAATTGCTTGGTTTGAAGATGATTTAAAAGGATATGAGAATACTTTTGTGCCTCTGCTATAAGGATGCTTTTCAAATCCACACAAACTTCCTGCAAATGCAAAAGCATTCATCCTGTATTGTCCTAGGCTACAATATAAAAATGTATTCTGCTCCCAACCTCAAGAGCTGCTGAAACCGGGAGGGGCATCGTTTTTTCCTTATCTCCTTATCTCTTAACGGGGCCATCCATGTCTTGCCACATGATTCAGAGATGACTCCCTCCAGGAGCCATTTCTGTTTAAAGGGTAATCAAGGAACCACTGCATGACTCAGAACAATTTGAGCCCATTACAAGATGCTCTGCCCAGGGGGCAGGAGCTAAGCATCCCCAGCTGGATAGAATCTGAGTTTTGGGACACCACAAGCAGTCTTTCCACAGGCTTCCTAGAAGAACGGCCACCCTCACCCACTGGTCTTCAGAGGACAAGAGCTACCAGATGGTTTCTACAGGATCACCACTTCAACAAGACCATTTCATCCGGACTGCTGCCACCACCCTAACTAGCAGGGTGACAGGTTGTATTCTGTCCGTGGTTTTTCTTTTGTATTATTGCATGTATTTGGTTTTTTGCCTTTTCCTAATAAATTGTATTTCTGACTTGGAGTCTTGCTGCCATGCTGGATTTCTTCAGACCGACTAGCTCCTGACACCAACAGCCAGAGTGGGCTGCCCCCAGAAAGCTGTCGAATCCAGGGTGCAGCTGTAGGGCACAGCTGCTCTATGGCACAGGTGGACTGCATTGGGGATAGGACTGCGCCGAGGGCAGGGACAAGGAACAGGGAGAGGTCTTCTGCATGTTTTCCAAAGGAGTTTCTTCCCTGGAGGGTCAGGGACAGAAAGACACTGACTCAAATGCATACATGTACCACAGGCCCTGAGGATGCAGGATGATTTGGCTCCTGTCTGTGCCATCAAACGGCATGCCAGGAGGCACATGGGGCTCAGCACATGCAGTCAGTGGCTGCTTCAGCCCCAGCTCACACTTAAGCCTTATTAGGAATGTCATGCTGGGGTGACTCGTGGATGTAGCATCACAAGTATTGTGTGTGCATCTCCCCAAGGGCTGCTCTGCTGGTCCCCAGAGCCTCCCTGAGGTGGGAGGCTGAGCAAACCTGCCAGCCTGGAGCTCCCTTGGTTGGGAACAAGCAAGGAGCTCTGGCTCTTTTTGTTCCCTTTTGTATCAGCAATTACTGACTCATGGCTTTTCTGTTTGCCTCTCGCAGGAGAGCGGAGATGAAATCATGGCATGATGAAATCCGAAGAAAATATGGTACAGTGCTGACATGAGTGATGCAAACTAAGCTTTAGATGAAGCAGCCTGTGTAACTGTGCTCCTTGCCATGGTCACAGCTGTAGATGAGACCTGGCCAGCAGGGAAAACATGGTCCCTGCTTCTCTTGGCTCAGAGTAAGTGTAGAGATGCTGGGCTCATGGTGTGTGAGCCCACACAGGGCTATTTTCCCTGGGCAGGGAAGAGGAAGTGTATAATGTTCCCCAGAATGTGTCCTCCAAGCTTACCCTGTGGGAGAAGCTGATGGAGCTTGACTGGAGGGGAGAAGCAGAAGCTGGCAGACACAGCACCATCATGATGCTGTTACCCTTCAGGCACAGCCCTCCAGTAGCCCTGTGGTGAGCCAGCAGCCTGGGCTGTGGGGCCAGGTAAGAATCAGAATGGCCACAGCTGCAGGAGCACAGAGCAGGCACCAATCCCACCCCAGTCCCTCTGGTCCTCTGTGCCAGCAGTGGTGTCTCAGTCCCCTGGGGATGGGAGTGCACAGTGAGTCCCACAGACCTGGGCCAGGTTTGGACCTAGCTGAGGGGAACATCAGCTTGGAAGGAAGCAGGGAACAGCCAGTTGCTCTGTGCAGGGGACAGCCTGCCCACTGGGGCTGCCAGGGGCTCTGCCAGTGTCTGGCTGTGGGGCAGTTGGGGTCATGCATGCTGCATTTAGTGGTCTCTGGCTTTGGGGGGGTTGTAGGGAATACTAGAGACCTTTTCTCTGCCTACAACTGCTGCCTGCTGCAGGTCCAGGTTAGGCAGATCCCAGGGCTTCTGGATGGGCAGGCTCCTTGGGGGAAGAAAGAGCAGGCAAAACTGTGCCTGAAGGAGCTCTTGGATGGGAAGCATCTTCCCGTGGAAGAGCTGTGCTCTGGGCCTGTATTGCTATGTCAGGGCTGTCTTGCTGCAGCCTGACCCCAGAGTTTGCAATCTTGTCCTTTGCGGCTGCTCCTCAAAAGTGCTGAGCTGGGAAAGCAGGAAACAGCACGGCACATGGCTTGTTGCTAGCCCAAAAGCCAGCCCCATACCCTGCCTTGCTGCTTCCTAGTCTCAATGCTGGAGCAGGGAAGCAAGTCTAAGAACAGTTTTAATTTAATTAGGGTCTGGGCTTTCTGCTTGTAAGTCCAGTCTGACAGAAGGGGTGTGCAGAGGGAGCACTCTGGAAGATTAGGCAGGCTGCTTTACCTGGACTGCCTGGGAGAGGAGTTTGCCATCAGGTCAAGCTTCTCTATGGATGTCTCCTCTTGTGCAGAAAGGAAGAGTGAAACAGTGCTGACTGTGGGCACTGCTCAAGTTAAGAGCAGGTGTTTTGGGAGAACTGCAGCTGGGAGGCTTGAGGAGGCTTAAATGACAAAGAGTTGTTTCCCAGGACTGGTTTTCTTGTTGGCTGTGACCACTGGGGGAGCTGCTGTCTGAACAAATCTCTCCTCTCTTCTAGGCCTGTTCAAGGAAGAGAACCCTTATGCAAAATTTGAGAATTAGCATCTCCAGACACACCCACCCACCCTGGTGAACAGTGCCTTCTGCAGAGCCAAAAGTCTCCAGGCTTCCCCCACCACCATGGTGCCACTTCAACTGCCACAGAAAATGACTCAAATCCTTGGTGACACCATTGTCCCCACTCCAGGTGCTCGGTCTGGCCAGAGCTTTGCTCTTGCCCTGCTGGTGCAAGAAACCGTGGTGGCAATACTGGAGGATGGAGCATTTCTTCTCCCTCACCCCAGGGTGGTTGTGGTGTCCAAAGCAATGCACAGAACACTCCTTGTCCCAGCCAAGGGCAAAAGCAATGCCACACCTCTCCCTCACTCCTGCCTCACCAAGAACACTTCATGCACACAGAGCTAGGCTCTTCTGCTCTGCCCTCCCTGTCTTTTTTCTTTTAGTATATGCAAAAGCCAGCACGAGTTTCCTGACATCAGGGACAGCAGGAGGCTTTGGCTGTCACTCCAGGTGCCTGCACTTATCCCAGCACATTAGCAGTCCTCTCAAAGAGCACAAGTTTCTGGTGATCTGGTGCTTCCAGGAGGAAGGTCTTATGATGCACCTTCTCACTTGCAACTAATCTGGGGAAATGCCTCAACTTTCCTACCTCTCTGTGCCTTTCTAGAAAGGTGGTCTTGGGCTCAATGGCCACACCTGTTAGCAATACTGTAAGTTTCAAGTGCATTTACAATATGCTGACTGTATATTAAACTGATTCAATTACTGTTCTGGTCTGAAAGAGTTTAATTCTGCTTCCATGGCAGGCACAGGTTGGGAGTAGTGGCAGATGGAGTTCTCACTGGTATGTGGCTCTGACTCATTGGGGGTAGCTGGGGGAGGCAGAAGCAAGGCTGATGGGCTCCTGCTGGGCTTGAAAGGAGGAGTCAGTTCCCAGAGATGTTCAGGTGTTAGGAAGAGCTTGGGATGGAAGCAAGGCTGCTCTCTGAGGAAGGAGCTGGGTGTTGTGGCAAGAGCTTGGCCTTTTGTCCCCTGGCATCTCTAGGAGAGAGCCCCTGTGTACGGGGGGGGGCCTGGGGGCTCAGCCTGCAGCCCCGGCAGTGCAAGGGAGCTGGGAAGGACGATGGAGCTGCGTGCCCTGGAGCCTGCCCAGGGCTGGCCATGCAGCACCCACAGCCCCGTCTGAGGCTGGGCAGGACAGGAGAGGCTGGGCTGAGCAAAGCTGCCCGTGGAGGGAATCCCATGGCTGGGATAAAACTCTCCCTGTGCAGGGCCGGGCTGTGGAGCTCAGCATGGCTGCTCCAGCTGAGCTGGGGAGGTGAAAGAGTCCTGGCTGGGATAAAACTCTCTCTGTGCACGTTTGTGGAGCTCAGCAGAGCTGCTCCAGGCTGAGCTGGGGAGCTGAAGGGCCGGGAGCCCTGGCTGCTGCCAGCATGCCCCAAGGGCAGGACTCGCAGGTGACTTTTGATCCAGATCGTCCCAGGCTATGCCAGAAGAGGCTGGGGTGGGAGGAACAAAGGGACTGGCCCTGCCAGGCTCTCTGGGCGTTGCTCTCCCTCGCTGTGTCCGGGCAGGGGCTGCGCTCGGTGCTGCCCGGCAGGAGCCGGGGGCGGTGCCGGGAGCGGCGTGTCCGGGTGTGCTCGGCACGGAGGTGATGATCCAAAGAGATCCCCGTCTGGCTGGAGTCCCCTTGGGCATGGAGGATGAACCGTGGAGCCCAGTAAAGAGAAGGGAAAGTGCTGATAGGGGTCCTGCATTTGCTGGCCCAAAGGACCCATGGTGTCTCTGCCCACCAAAGGTACAGGGAAAGCTATGAGGACTTTGAGGGCCAGCAACATCCAGGGACAGCTGGTGCTAAATCCTTTTGAACTGCCTTTCCCCTGCACGAGGGTCCAGTCCCCTTCCTGCCCTGGGACTGGGACCAGTAAATTCATTTTGGGTTCCCTGAGTGCTCCCACTGGCACTAAGGGGTGATGTCTCCAAACCTATCAGGGATGGGAGACCCCTGCAAGCGAGTTCCTCTTCCTGAAACCCCACTTGTGACTGGCTCTGTCCTCCTCTGCTGAGCCAGGGCAGCAGAGAGACCTGCTGGGAGCCAGGATGGATGGTGGATGGAATGTGGCCATGCCCTGGGGACAAGCAGAGGCCAGGCCATGCTGCCAGGGCAGCACCCAGTGTCCCTGGACAGAGGCGCTGTGTCCTCTGCTCTTATCCTGAGCTTTGTCCTGGGCTCCAGCATCCTCATCCCAGGGGCTGCTTCCCATAGCCTGGCATGGAGCTACTGATGTTTCTAATTCCTCCTGTGAATGTTTCTGTGTGCAGGGATCATGTGGCTGAGGCACTGCAAAGCTGGTGAACCCTTTGGCTTGGCTGGGCCATGGTGGGGAGGTGAAGCTGTGTCCTTGGGTGGCCAAGGTGCCACTCAGGTCTGGGAAGGAGTGCCTGCAGTGTAACTGAGAGTGGAGCCTGGCAGCTAAAAAGACATTTCATGAGGATTAACTGGTCCCTTGCAAGGCTGCCACAATGGAAATCTGTCCTGAGTGGGATGGGTAAGCAGATAGTGACGGGGACATCACAGCTGAGGAGTGGGACAGTGCCCCACCACCTGCACTGGGTACTAGGAGGACGCACAAGGGAACTTGGAAAGAAGGGGTTAATGAGATGTAACAGGGAGCTTGGCTTTGAGCCCAAGGGGAGTTCTACAGCCCTGCACATAAAGGCCACAAAAAGCTGGCACTAGGCCAATTCCAGCCTTGTGATAGGAAAGGTGGGACAAACAGCCAGCACTCTGAGGGGTGAAATCCCAGGGACAGACTGAGCTGTGAGCACAGGCTGCCCAGCTACAGGTGGATAACTGTGCTGGGGTGGCCTGCTGCCATCACAGCCTCTTCCATTCCATCCACAGCAGGGCTATGGTGGCAGCAGCAGCAGGGCCCTAGAGGTGCCTTGTTGTATTGCCTGGTCCTGGAGAGTCTCTGCCAAACAACCTCAGTCTCTTTGCAAAGGGCACAAAAAGATTCCGAGAGCTGGTGTCGGTGTGTAGTGCGACAATGGTATTTTCAGGAAAATACCAGGTATGTTTCAGGTATATTTCAGGAAAAGTGGTGGAAGAGGCAAATGATTCAACAGATCCTTTGCTGTATTCCAGAGCTGCTGTATTTGAAGGGGAAAATGCTCACTGGGGCTGATAAAGGATCAGCCAGACATTTCTCATGAGTTTGGAGAAAGCAGGAGGCTTGGCGGAAGCAGAACTTTGCAAATAAGCTCTGCCCTGTGAGGAAGTGATTTTAACTGTTGACACTGGATTTTAAGTCGAGGATGTTGATCAGCAGCATGAAGCTGAGATAGAGGCTGATCATCAGCAGTGTAGCCCAGGCATCAGCACTGGGACCAGTCCTCTTCCTTCTTGATAGTGGCCTGAATAAAGGGGTCCAGGGCACCCTCAGCAAGTTTGCTGAATTTCCTACAGTGGGAGGAGCTGCTGAGACACCAGAAGGTGACTCTGCACCCACAAGGACCTCAACAGGCTGGAGAAATGGGCTGATGGAACCTCCTGAAGTTCAACCAAGGGCTGAACAGAGTCCTCCCGCTGGGGAGGTGCAGCCCCAGACCCCAACACATGGCATGGAAACCAGGAGGGACCGCCTGGAAGGGATCTGGGCAAACACTGAGGTGTGCAGCCCACTGCCAGGTGGGCCTTGTGCCACAGGATCGGTCTGTGGATGGGGAGCTCCTGGGTGTGGCCCTCAGAGCCCTGTGATGTCAGGCCGTGTCACTCATGGTCATTATGACGCCACCTGCGTAACTATAACCGCCAGCGTTGGGTAGTGCCAGCACACTCAGCTTGTGATCCACAGCAGCTGAGGAGCTTCCAAGCGCTGCCAGCATCTGAGGAGCCTCTGTGCTACCAGCGAGCGAGCGTCTTCTGTGTGCTGCCAGTGACTGAGGAACCTGACTGCTGCCAGTGACCGAGGAGCCTCTGAGTCCTGCCGGTGAGTGAGGAACCTCCAAGTCTGCCCGTGACTGAGGAGGAACCTCCAAGTGCTGCCAGCGACCAAGGAGCCTCTGAGTCCTGCCAGTGACCGAGGAGCCTTCGAGTTACTCCAGTGACCGAGGAGCTTCTGAATTACTCCAGTGAGTGAAGACGACCATCTGAGTCCTGCCAGTGAGTGAAGAGGAACCTTCAAGTCCTTCCAGCGACTGAGGAACCTCTGAGTCCTGCCAGAGACTGAGGAATCTCTGAGTCCCACGAGAGGTTGAGGAACCTCCGAGTGCCCCGAGTGGAAGCCAAGCCTTCGAGTCCTGCCAGCGGCTGAGAGCAGTCAATTCCGGGAGCAGCAATGTCGGAGGCCAGGGAGGAGCCACCAGCGCCCCGAGCCGTCCGGGTGTGCCGCATCTGCGTGGATTTCCTGCACGGCCCCGCTGCTGCCGTGGAGCCCTGCGGACACGTGTTCTGCCACGCCTGCATCCAGCCCCAGGCTGCCCCTGATGCCGCCGCCACCTGCCCGACCTGCCAAGGGCCCATCGGGAGCATCCGCGTGCTGCAGGATCAGGAGAGCCGCGCCGGGCTGGTCCCGCGCCGCCCCCGCCGCCGCCTCCATCCCTTCGTGGTGCGCTGGCGCCAGCGGCAGCAGCAGGAGGCGCAGGAGGATGCGGCTCCTGGAGGTGGCCGGCGCCGCAGACTGGCTGATGGGGACAGGGCCCCAAGCCCTGTGCCCCGCCAGCGTCCCCGGAGAGAGCTGGATGACCTGCGAAGAAACGGGCTGGGACAGCGGCCACCGAGGGGAAATGAAGCCATGGCCGCAGGAGACAACCAGCACCGCCCCCGTGTGATCTGATTTGATGTGGATCCTCCACGGCCCGTCTGAACTGAAAACCAGCATGCTGAGAAGGGCCTCGTCTGATTTCTTCTTCCCGTTTACTTCAAGACTAGGAGAGTGGGAACTGTGGGAGGGAAAGCATGTAGTTGTAGAAACTTGGGGATAGAGTTCGATGTTGCTATTAGAAGATTAGGATATTAGGATGTTAGCATGTTTGTTAGGATGTTAAGGATGTTTGTTAGGATGTTTGTTAGGATGTTCGTTATGAAATAAACGTTTTTTCAATTTAAAGCGTTAGAAAGCAGTCATTCTTTATCAGCGCTGGACACACAGAAGCGTATCTATCTCCTTTAATCTGATGTGTGTGGTGAAAATTCACAAGAGGGTATTTATTCCATCCTGATCATACATATTCATTACAATGTGTCTCCTAGCTCATATGCTAACACCACTTCCCTAGAACTAATTTGCATGCGTTCACCTGTAACTGGAAGTCCTTTGTTGGTCCTGGAGGTCATCTAACGGGGGGGGGGGGGGGGGGGGGGGTCTCGTGGTCATATTCACTGAATGCTTCAGTATTACTGGTGACCTTTCTTTGAACTTTTTCTTTGGTATGCACTATTGGTTTTTGTTACGTAACTTGCAAAAACCCCTCTGTAGTCCCCTATCTTTTTCTCCACTGGTTCCAGCTACATTTATCCTCCTTCATGCGTACCTTTAATCTTTTTTGCTAGTTAGCCCTAAAGCTCTATTCAGCATCTTCAGGGGAACTGAAAATTTCTAGTCTCTGTGTTATTTATCAAGTCCCCCCTTTTCTTAAGACTGTCTCTTTTAGGCAAGTCCCAATACTTCATTTTCCAGCCCAAAGTGCTGCAACAACTGTAACAGTTAATACAAACACACACAACGATTAGAGTGACTGCCATGAATGCATAACAAGGCAAACAAACATTAATAAGGCAAACAAACAGCAATAACTGCTGTGAAACACCCACCGCACTCTGTGAGGCGGCGCTGGACCCACGGTGGTGGTAACACCTTCCCTCTGCTTCACGTAATTATTCTTGGCTATCCCCACTTTTCTACCTTCTTTCTTTTCTCTTTTATGAAAAAAAAATAAAGGTTGAAATATCGCTTTGGATCTCAATATTTAACCTCGTTTGTGTTTTAAATCTCGCTTTCGGGTATGTTTAGAATCTAATTCTTTCCTCAATTGTGGATCGAGGCAAACTTGCCTCTCCTCCCCTTAAGGGGGATCTGAACACCCCAGCACGGGTCTGGGCTGGACTGGAGACACTGGGTGTTTTGATGGAAGGCTTCTCCTCCCGTTTTCCCTCACCCAGGAGCTGCCGTGTCACCGGGAAGGTGCGGTCCCGGGCGTGTCCAGGGGCTGTTTTGGGCTATCCAAGGGCTGCTTCGGGGTATCCCTGGGGTATCCAGGGGCTGTTTCGGAGTGTCCAGGGGCTGTTTCGGGGTGTCCCGGGCTCTCCCCTCACGCCGCTCCCCCTCCGGAGCACAGCGCCCCCGTGACGTTCAGCGAGGACGCGCCTGCACGCGGCCCCCCCACGCCCCTTGGCCGTTGGCCACGCCCCCAGCGCGACCCCCTTGCTCCCCCCCCGCCATGTCGGAGGAGAAGCCTCCGGTGAGGCGGGGAGAGGAGCGGCTGGAAGGGAGGAGCCGGCGGGAGGGGAGCGGCTGGAAGGCGGGGAGGGAACGAGGAGCGGCCGCCTCTCCTCGTCCCGGGGGCGCGGCTGTGGTGCGGCTCCGCCTCGCCCGCGGCACGAGGCCGCGAGGTGTCCCGGCCGGGGGCAGCAGGGGCGGCCTTGGTGCCGCAGGATGTGGCGGGTGCTGTCCGGCCCGAGCCACAGAACTACTGGCAAATGAAGCAAAACAATTGAAGTCCAGCACGAGGATGGAGCAAGGGATCTCAGCTGGGCTTTGGGATGCAGCTGCTCCCAGTGCAGTAAGGGAAATACTTTTGTAAAAGCCAATAGAAAAAGCAACGAAGCCTAAATATCTGGGCTGGGATAGCAGGTGTTGGATGTGCTCCTCACAGCCAACATGGAGTGCTGGGAAAAAGCATTGGAGAAGGACTGGAGAGAACTCATCCTCATGAGCTGGCCACGTGTGCTTGAGGCAGTGGGATGCTGGCAGCTCTTTAAAGGGTTGGAGGAGAAATCTCCCAGAAAGCTGTAAGTCATTGGCTGTCTAACATCACATATATATAAAATATAATATGAGGAAATATTGTTAATGGGCTTGATGCCAGAAAGGAGGTGAGACAAGCCCCTACATGCATGCTGGCTTGCACAGTGTCCACCAAAGGCTGCCCAATACATTTGCCTTCCAAGCAGGAATTTATTTAAGGGTCCACAGCTCCCAGGACAGCTGATAGGGATAGAAATTAAGCAGATGTTTGAGACAGGCCTTAAATGAGGGTGGCCCTACAAAACATAGAATGTCTTAGTATCAAATAATCAGTTGCCCGCAAGGGAAAAAAAAAGGAAGGTTTAAACTAATATAAAAAGGCAGGAAAGTGGCTGAGGTGGGATCCCACTCCAGCAGAGGAGCTGCCAGGAGGAAGAAGTCTGGCTCTGTAAAATTCCCGTTCCTAAACAATGGTGCTGGGAAGGTCGGTGACACGGGGGAGGTAGGGCTAATAATAACAAATACCATTAGAGTTATACCTTACATAGAGAAAACTGCACTGGAACTGGCTTTCCAAGAGCCCAGCAAAAAGCTTTTGTTTAATTTATGGGGCTCAGGCTATTTTTAGCTGGCGGATCCTTGGGGTTTTATCTGGGATCGCTGCTCCAGCAACTGGAACATTTTAATTGTTTGCTCTGGATTTAGGGTGGGTTGTTATTTTTTTCTAAAGGGAGAAAGAGGAAAGCAGGTGCTGCGGCCTGACCTTGCTGGTCTCCAGATTTCCTTGGCAGCACCTTCTGGAGTGGGGAAAGCAAGTGGGTCTTGGAGCAGCTCTGTGCCTCCTGGGAGACTTTTTGGGGTGGTGCTGGGGGGCGATCAGCTGGAACCACTCTCCTCCAGCCCAGCCAGCACCCCACACTCATCCCCAGCCCCTGCCAAAGGCCAGCAGCCAGCAGGTGAGAGGGTGGCAGGGGGACACCGTGTCTCCCCATCCTCTGGTTGCTATGCAGGTCTAAAAATAGCCTGGGCAGTGCGACAAGGAGGGAGCATCCCCTTCTTCCAGGAAAGCCAGAAGCGCTCCAGGGCTGCAGGCGGCCGTGCTTTGTTTGTCAGGAAAGCCCTTTGGTATCTGCCTGCAGCAGGGATGTGAGAGGAGCCATCTGCTCGGGGACAGCAGGTGTTTACAGCAGCAGCCCGGGCGCAGACGCCCTCTGCAGAGCCTGTCCCTGCTCGGAGCTTGGCCCCGGTGCAGGCAGACACCTCTCCCTGTGCTCCTGTAAAGGTGCTGGTGAGTTGATGAGACAGAAGGGAGGCAATTAAAAGCAAAGCAAAACACCTCAGCCTTGAATATGCTGCCAGGAGAGGGTGAAGTACTCCAGGACCCCCATCTGCCTGCACCCTGAGCGTAGGCAGTGGGACAGGCACCCCAAAACACTCTCTGGAGCTGTGCTGTCCCCTAAGGGCCACTGGTTCTGCCAAGGGCTGCAGCCCAGCATCCCCTCCAGCTCTGCCCAGCCAGGATGCTGAGCCCCAGGGCACAGCTCTGGAGGGGCTGCCAGCAGCATTGCCAGTGCCCTGCAGGGACACCAGCCCAGCTCTGGCTGTGCAGACAGAAAGAGAGCGAAAGAAAGAGAGAGAAAGAAATAGAGACAGAAAGAGAGCGAGAGAAAGAGAGAGAAAGAAATAGAGAGAGACAGAAAGAAAGAGAGAGCGAAAGAAAGAGAGAGAAAGAAATAGAGAGAGACAGAAAGAAAGAGAGAGAGAGAGAAAGAGAGCGAGAGAAAGAAAGAGAAAGAAATAGAGACAGAAAGGAGACAGAAAGAGAGCGAGAGAAAGAAAGAAAGAGAGAAAGAAATAGAGAGACAGAAAGAAAGAGAGACAAAGAGAGAGAGACAGAAAGAAAGAAAGAGAGAGAGAAAGAAATAGAGAAAGGGAGACAGAAAGAGAAAGACAGAAAGAAAGAAAGAAAGAAAGAGAGAAAGAAAGAAAAGGAAAAAGGAAAGGAAGAAAAAGAAAGAAGGAAGAGAAAGGAAGAAAAAAAATGAAAAAGGAAAAGGGTGAGAGTGAAAAAGAAAGAGCGAAAGTGGAAAAAGGGGTGAAAAAACAGAGTGAAAAAAAGAAAAAAGAGTTGGAGTGGAAAAGAAAGGACATTCGGGAGGGGCGGTGCTGCCTAAGGTGCTTCCGCACCCAGGAGCGAAGGAGCCGTTTGATCCCCCGGCGGGACCGCAGCTCCCGGTGGCGGCAAACGGAGCGGTGGCTGTCAGTCCGAGACTACAACTCCCGGCAGGCCCTGCGGCCGTAAAGCGCGGCGTCTGACGCAACGGCCGACGCGCCATATGAATGGCTGGCGGGCCGAGGCGGCCGCGCGCCGGGGGAGCGGGCTGGGCGCGGGGACCTCCCGGCGTCTCTCCCGCGCGGGACGGAGCTGCGGCAGCGACGCTGGAGGGGCGAAGCCTCCGGCCGGCCGCCCGCACGGAGCCGAGCGGCGCGGAAGGGGCGTCCGCCCGGTGCCTCGGCCTCGCTCAGCGGTCCCGGTGGCGGGGGCTCAGCTCGGGCGGGGCGCGCTGCCGCCCGCCGATGGCGGAGCGCCAGGCGGTGCTTTGCTGCCGCGGACCGGGAGCTGCAGGAGCCGCCCCGGGCGAGCGGCGCCGGGCGCTGCCGCGGTCACTGTGCGGCGGCTGGCGGAGGCGCGGGAGCCGCCGAGCTGCAGCCGTGTCCCTCGGGCTGCTGCCGCTGCTGCGGGCGGGGGCGGACGAGCGGCTGGAATGACACGGCTGCTGAGTGCCTCAGTGCTCGTGGCTCTTTCTTCCACGCAAACAGGTGGAGCGGCATCGCTGAGCAGTAAAACACAGCGATGGCCCGGAGAATGGCGAGCGCAAGGAGCGCGCGGGCTGGATCCTTCTGCTGGCACAGGTGCGATCCGCAAACTCAGCCCCTTGTGCCCCTACCCTCCCGACCCCCAGGGGAAATGCTCTCCAGCCTCGAGCTGCTGCAAGACAAAACGTGTGATTTGACACTAGGGTCCGGAAAAGAATTCCGTTTAGATTAGCAAATGCCTCAATTGTTCTTGGTTACATCCTAGGATCGGTTTTAGGCAGTGACTTTATACCGCTTGTCGGATTTTCTTGTGCAATGGTAAGAAAATAGGCAGGTCTGATACTGGTTTCGGTTTTTTTCTACTTCATGTTCCATGAGCTGCTTTTATCCAAGCAATTGTTTTAAAGTTCTACTGTAGGCGTTTCTGGTTCACTTTTTTTTTTTTTTTTCTTTGCAGCACCCGTGACTTTTTTTTTTTTCTCTAAATCGGCAGCAAATATAGCTGAGTAAAATTACCTTGGTTTTCTTCCTTCTTAAATGTTTTTATTGATAATCCTATTTGAATATGCAGAACAAGTGGGTATGTCCTGTAATATATCCTAGCTTTTCTTGTTTACAGGATACTCAGAAAATACTTTTCCCTTAGAGTCCCACTGAAACATTCTCAGTGCAATCTCCGTTAAGGTATGTGTTTACAAATAAGCCACCATCAGCTGAGATATTTGCCTGTGTACCTTTTCCTGTAATTCAGAGCTTGCGTTCTGTGGTTTTTATGATAAACCTATCAAACTTGCGAAACTGTTTTGCAAGTCTTAATCGTTGAAGGCAGCAAGAAGTGGTTTAAAAGCCTGTTCTTGAGCAGACAAAGGGAAAAAGTGTGAATTTGATGCTGAACTTGTCCTTTTTCATTTGACTTGCCTTGAATGATTTAGGAAGAGAGAGAACTAGAAAAAAGAGAGAAATAGAATTGGTTCTTGGGCCCTCCTAAAATGCTCCCCGTGATTCTGTGTGGAGCCAAAGTGAAGGGTGATGGAACAGAGCCCTGTGCTTTAGAAGGAAATCAATTTCAACCTGATCTCCACCCTGAGTCTCCCTAATTTCTGTTTTTAAAATGCAAACTAAGTTTAGGAAGTGTTGGAAGTTAGTATTTTGGGGAAGAAATGGCAGTTGCACCAACCGTTCCATTTCCCAGAGGCTCTGGGAACGATTCATTTTGTAAGCGCTGTAACTGCAATCGGTTGGTGGTTCGGGGTTGGAATGTGCACTTGCCCTGCTCTAAAGCACTCGTTCATTTGCATTTCAGTGCCAGGAGTCTTGAGAAACTGGAGAAGAGCCCAAGAGACATTTTTCATCCTGAGATACAAAAGGTAGGAAGTGACTTTTTTTTGTTTGGTTCTTTTTCTTTATGATTTCCTGGAAATAGAAGTAATTAAGTATAGATACTACTGGTTTGTTTCTTCCAGTAGCTAATAATAATAATAATAATAATAATAATAATAATCTAATACTACTTAAACTGTCTCTTTATCCATTGAACTGGCCATTTCAAATCCAAACTTCTAAACACAAATAAAACCATCATCCTTGTAGAATCTTTAATAGGAGGGGGCTAAAGATGCTGTTTTTGTTGACAGGATTTATTGGTTGTTGAAGGGCAAGAGGTGAGTACAAGCCTAACTACTTCTTGCTCACAGACCCGTCCGGTGAGTACAGCTTTGTATTTTGATGGGCTTTTGATGACTTCTAAATCAATTGCTCGTTACAGTAAAAAGAAGTAATGTTTTTTTGAACCTGACAGCAAAAATAACTTGAAGCACCAACTTAATAATAATTGATCACCCATCTAAGTTAATGGTTTTATGCTATACTATCAAAGTTTAAAGGTAAATTATCGTGTAGTAGGAGATAGTATAAAATGTATGTTCTGATGTGTAGGATGTATGCAAAGATTAGAGGACCCAAATTGTTATGTCTTCTGTTTGACTGTTTACCAAATAATATTTGGTTTTATTTTCCAGGGATCGGTGAATTTTAAATTTGGAATCCTCTATGCTAAGGATGGTCAGCTTACAGGTGATGAAATGTTCAGTCATGGTGAGTTTTCCACCTTCTCCTTAATTGTTTTGCTCATCTGAAAAAAAAAAAAAAAAAAAAAAAAGGTATGTTTATTATTTGTTACCCTGTTCTGTCCGTTTCCTCAGTATTTGCTGGAGCTCTGCTTACCCAAGCTTTGGGTAAAACAAGCTTTGGGTTCCTTCTGTCCCACTGGGTGTTGCCCAGTTTGGTTGCATCTGGTGAAATTCACCCTGAGCCCTTACAGAACCAGCTCCAACCACGTGAGAGCCATTCGCAGCTCTCTCAGGACACCCGGAGGAGGATGGGTGACGTTTCTGAGCATCTGGCAAGTGTACTTCTATCAAAACTCGGCCTGTGACATTGCTGGGGAAAACCCTTCTGTATCCTGGAGGGTTCCTCAAACTCTGTTGAGGATCCAGTTGTTGCTCACCTGGATGGTTCCAGCTCCTCAAGTTAACACTTGTACTCTTGCCCTGTAGTTTAGATCTATTGTAGTTTTGTTATTTTGCACGATTTTACGTCTTTGGAAAATAACGTGCGTTTCACTCTTTGGAACCTCTCGGATCATTCTTTGGTGCAGCACCACCTAATGGGACACTTGGCTGCTGTGCTGAAGGGCTTGGTTACTAGGATTGTAAATCCCGGAGAGTTTGTAAGTCTTCTGTCCCCAGGGAGGTGTCACGCTTTGTTCACTCTGTTTGTCAGGTGCTGCTTCTCGTCGGAAGTATTAACTTCAAACTGCCCTGTTCTTTTTTTAACTTTTTTTCCTGGTTCTCTCCGTAGGGCAGGGAAGGACTCTCGTATCCGGTCGTCAGACTCAGCGCTGCCCGAGAAGATACAGAGAGTGTAAAAATCATAAGAAGCAAATAGGACTGCAGAGGAAACAAACTGGAGAGAACAAAAGGTGATATTGTTCTCCTTAGCCTGGATTAGAAACATCCCCTGTGCTTTGATGCCGGTGGCTGCCAGGGGCTCGTTAGGTCTTTTTAGGCAGGTGTAGGTGTTCACTTGTAGGTTCTATTTTTTGGCAAAGGACCATGAGAGAAGTTTATTTCTACATCCAAATAAACATTCATCTTATCTGAACATAACCTGTCATCCCATTTCTGACGTTAAGGACTCCTGTATAAATACTTGGGGAGGTTTTCTTTGTCGTTTCTGAATGGTTCCATTTTGGTTCCATCTACCTGCCGGATACTTGAACGAGTCTGAGGTGGTTTAATTGCATACTGCTTCCTTGAAATTCTGTTGGTCTCTGCTTGGAACCCTTCTTGTAGTGCTCAATGAAAGACTTCTGATGGTGTTTTCTTGCCTGTTTGTGTTTAAGGTCGTGCTCTGATGCATTTACAGAAACCATGGCAGGAGAGAGTCAGCTGCTGGAGAAGAGGAGACAGTATTATCCCTGGGCAGCATAGAACTGCGCTACTGCTGTGTCATCAGCTGTGTCTGCACTGAAAGTAGCCACCTTCACTTGTAGGTAGCTCCTTGGTGCTTTAGGACACGCTGAGGGATTTATTCCTTTTGGGATCCACGATGAGAATTCCCAAGAGAGGTAGTAATAAGGTATGAGATTGGAAAAAAGCCTGTGTCCTTGGAATGTTGTTGTTGTCGTCAAAAGTTAATTTTTCTTCTTTCTTAGCCAGTAGTCAGCTTTTTGCTTTATTTTTTGTGGGATCAGTACTTGATTGTTTAAAAAATGGCTTCAAAATAACTGCAGCGGCTGGCCACCAGGACCTTGTTCAGATTTGCCTATTTGCTTGTAGCTAAAACGTTTCCATATTGTTTCTCGTTCTATTGAAGAAACTGCTGCCAGTCAACTAAGAACTGAACATCTATCTGTCTAGGACATGGGGAGAGGATTTAGGTCGTGTCTTTGTTTCCAGAAAAAAGTTCCAGTGTAGTTTCTAACTAGAGGAAAAGGGGGGGTGAAGACTCGGGGCTCTGATGCCGTTGGGGGCACCCCGAGGTGCCCAGGAGAGGGAGCCCCACTGCGGTGCAGGAGCAGGTATGTTATCACGTACTAGAGAGCAAATGATAAAAAAAAGAGGAAAATTATAAATATAAAAATATTTTTTAAATCGTTAAAGAAAGCGTTTTTTTTTACTTGTCAGTAGGCAGGGTTTTGATGATAAAAATGATAAATACAAAGAATATGAAGGTAGAAATCTAAGTCTAGAAATATATCATAAATACGTACAGATAAAGTTTAAAACTAGAAGAAAAAATCAGTTGCAGCAGTAGATACGATACATAATATAAATAATACTTTAAATACATGTCTAGAATTTTATAGCTATTATAGATAATTATTAATAGATTGCATCAAAAGAAACCATATATATAGATGTGAGTATAACTATACAAAGTATAAAAATATTTCGATACCGTTTAAAAGAAGGTGTTTTCGTGTATTTTTTTGGTTAGAGATGGGGTTTTTATTTGGATTAATAGAAGTATTCTAGAAATGTAAATCTAACTATAGAAAGATACAATCGATAGAGAAAGATATTTCTAAAAACACAACCGAACGACGCCGCCTTCGGGGGAATCGCACGAGCTCGGCCGAAGCAAGGCGAGAGCGGCCGACCCTGACGGCCTCGAGCGAACCGGGGCGAGCGGAGCCGAGGCGCGCCGAAGGCACAGAGCGGCTGGGAGTTGGGCCGAAGCGAGGCGAGCTCTGCCGAAGAGGCGAATGCAGGCGCCAAGAGCCGAGTTGAGGCGACAAGAGCCGACTCGAGCCGAGCGTCTCCGGAGCGAGCCGAGCTCCGCCGAGCGCAGCATCCCGGGCAGGGCGAAGAGGCGGGCGGGCTCGGGGTGCAGCCGGGGCTCTGGGGGGCTTCCCCGCCTGTCCTTCTCTCTAGCCCTCTTCCTTCTCCCCGTATTCGCCTTCTCTCG
Organism: Molothrus ater; assembly: GCF_012460135.2. Taxonomy (NCBI): domain Eukaryota; kingdom Metazoa; phylum Chordata; class Aves; order Passeriformes; family Icteridae; genus Molothrus; species Molothrus ater. Next base: position 26 of record NW_023416711.1, on the reverse strand, counting down.
CTCCCTTTCCCCCATTCCCCTCTCCC